>NC_045428.1:290741106-291036106 GCF_902635505.1 Sarcophilus harrisii
TATTGGTCTCGATATAAATTGTACTTCCCCTCACCCTCTGTATTGATTTTATGAAATTTTTGTACAACCTATCATTTTGCTTTTAGTACTAGATTTAAAGGATAAGTTTAATATAGGGCTTTGGGAACTATAGAGAAATGTAGGAAAGTTCAGTTATTTTCACTCTGACACACACAAAAACACCCCATCTCTTCTATCAATCATCAGTCTTCAACATAGGCTGTCTTTTTGTTGCAGCAATGGTGATAGAGATGTCATACTATGAGATATGTCAAAAAGACGAGAATAGTTATAAAAGTGACAAAGAGAGTAGTGAAAAAGTAAATAAAATATCTTTATTGGAACTGAAAAAGATGTTTTAAAATTCACAGTATTTTTGTACGGTCATTTTGTTCAATGTTTTTTCTACTGTGAAATTCTTCATTATTAACATCTTGTGCAGTTATCATTACCCAAATCTCTCTGTGGTCTTTTGGGTGATCTAAAACATTAATTAATCAAAGAAAACTGTGCAATGGTTTATATCCATACAATAATTTTTGTTTGTTTTGAACTGATCTTATAATTCCATTGATATAGGAAAATTTTTCTATGAAAATGCCTTTACCAATATTGATCAACAATTGCTCTACCATTTATATTTTTAAACAGTTTCTTGGAAACAAAATAATGTATTGGTAGTAGAGCTGTGAATTAATACTATCATTTTGGAAAACAATTACAGAATTATACAAGTAAAGGCACAGTTTGATCTCAGGTCTCTCTGCCTAAAGCTAACACTCCATCAACTGAACCACAGAACCTCTACTATATAAGATTTTACCAAAAAAAATTGTAGTCTATTTAAAGTTTTCTGTGAGCTCTAGAAAAAAAAAGAATATCATAAAAGATAATTAATTAATATGCCTGACATAAAACTCTTCATAGGTAATAAGGAAATCAGTAACTTACATTTATAGACATGACTTTCTAGGAAGCAAGTTTTCTAAAGCAGAAATCAGTGACCTCTATATTAAATTAATCCATTTGTTTATGACTCATTACCCTTAGAGCTTCTTGCTTGATCAGTGATTACTGGAAATTCAATAGACTTTGGTCTTCCACATAGGCTCTTTGTTCAGTCCAAATTCAGCTGATTTATCCATCAGATCTGTGGATTACATGAAACCTTCCAGACAAACAGATGGTACAGACTGGGTAATTTTTCATAGCAACATGTGTTTGTTTGAATAAGATGGCCATAAACCTTTCACTCAGGGTCTAAAATTAAATTGTGGTTTTGGGATGGTACCTGGGGCTGCATAGGAGAGAACATTCAAATGTCACATTTCTGGATTGCTTCCATCAGTAAATGCTGCATAATGTCCTATGTGCATTTGGAAGGCAAACTTAAAACACTAGTATATAGGAAGGTTAAAACCAGAGCTCTGCTATTTATTTGGCTTTATGACTAAATGGACAAACTAATTTATGAGTTTGCATCTGATTGGGTGAAAAACACACTTTGCTGACCTTCACTCAGTTGGTAATTTTAAATTCAGATACCACTGCAGTTGCATATATAACTATACCAGGGCAAGAACCATTCTAATAGTGAGTTGTATATTACAGTCATATCTATAAAAAAAAAAGGCAGGGGAGATGGGGAGCAAGAACTCAGATAGCATGGTATTCTTCCCAGAACTGCTATCACCATGTATTGTAAACATGGAATGGAAGAGTGATTTTCAGTGCTATTGTATCCTAAATCTTGTTAGGTGTTCAATGAATGGTATGGGACACTTCAAGAACCAAAAGAATGGTTAATGTGGGATTCATGAATCTGTGATATGGTTGTCTTGGACTTTTCTGATACATTTCAAAATTACAGAACTACACTATAATGGATTCCCTTTGTCTCGTTGGAATAATCCATTAACCATTGTTTTTGAGGCTTTGAATTGTTAGAGAATCACCATCCCTTCCTACCTCTCAGTTCCAGTCCTAGTCATCCTTCATAAATGAGTTTAAATCTCAACTCTTCCTTGAGGCAATTTTCCTTTTATTCAAATATACAGTGACCGGGTCACTCAACACTCATCTGTGACTCCAAGAACCTGTAGCAGGATTTGCAGCCATAAATAGGTAAAACAGATTGGCTACCCCAGGTTGAGGGCAATCAATAGGCCTTAAATCAGTTGGGGAATTAGGGAGGTGTCTACCCTAAGCATGTGAAGAATTCTGGGATGAGAGTTTGAGAATAATTTGCAATGGTCATGAAAGCAGCTGAAGCTCTCCATGGAGTGTTTAATGCTTAGTTATATATCAAAGACATTATGGTCACCCATTACATTCTGGACCATCATCAGTCATCTTAACTTTTGAAACTGGACTTTGAGTAATGCTTACAGATTATGGGACTTTGTCTCACTTAAATTCAACTCATGAACAAGTCAAGCTATCTCCCTCATTATGTTCTTGCTCTTCATTGAAAAGTACCTCCACTATGACTTTCACTAATTGACCAGTAATAGGAGTCAGCTCAAGCTTCACTAGCTCATGGTTTGGGATTTTATGTCTCAGAATGGGTGTACATAGCTATTATTTCTATTCAGCTAGAAACTCAGAGGATTTTTTCCTTCCAGATTGATTGTTTTTTGAAGGTAAATTAGGCTATTTTTTGCCTCATTTCTTATCTAGCCTTTCATTAATGAATGGGTGTTGCTTCAGATAAATTGAAACCTGAGAAAAATCTTAGCTTAAAAAGGCAAGATCTGTAACAGCATCTGTAGCCACCACCAATCATTTTGACCTATATCTTGCTACTGGATTCTGAAGATCCTGGAGGATAAAGGGAGGCTGATGATTTTGCTTAGTTCTGCCTCACTTAAATTCACTTGCAAATCAAGGTGAACTTTTAATTCTGTTACCTTCACACTGACCTCTAACTGACAAGCCCTATAACTGTATCCAAGAACAAATGCTTGTTAGAAATCTAGATTTCATGAATATATGCTTAAAAATGTAAGCATTACAAATTTTTATTCCAAGCTTTGGAGTATATTAATCTTGTAAATTCTCTATTTTTTAACATTCCTATTAGATTGTAAATTCTTTGAGGGCAGGTACTATCTTTTGCTTCTTTTTGTATTCCTAATGCTTAGCATAGTGCTAGATACAAGTAACCATGTAATGTTTATTGATTGATGATCTGCCAATGGAGTGTTCTAATTAAACTACCATTGTGTTTCTTCAGTCCATTGGACTTCACTACCTTAAAATGAAATGATAATATTGTCTGCCAATACTCTCATTTCTTGAATCTGCTTCCCAATATGCCTTACTCCTTTTCTGATTTATTATAATCCAATTCAATTATCACCTCCCCATTTCACTGAGCCTTTTCAATGTGTTCTATTTTCTAGAAGCTCTTATATTTGAAAAAGTTTCCACAACAAGAATTCATCCTTTTTATTTATTTTTTTTTTTTATTTTAGCTTTTTATTTACAAAACATGCATGGGTAATTTTTCAACATTAACCTTTGCAAAACCTTCTGCTCCAAATTTTCCCCTTCTTCCCCCCATCCTCTCCCCTAAATGGCAGATAGTCCAATACATGTTAAATATGTTAAATATATATTAAATCCAATATATGTATACATATTTATACAGTTATCTTGATGCACAAGAAAAATTGGATCTAGAAAGAAAAAAAACCTGAGAAGGAAAACAAAAATGCAAGCAAACAATAACAGAAAGAGTGAAAATGCTATGTTGTGGCCCACACTCATTTCCCATAGTTCTCTCTCTTGGTGTAGATGACTTTCTTCATTACTGAACAATTGGAATTGACTGGAATCATCTCATTGTTCAAGAGAGCCACATCCATAAGAATTGATTGTTGTATAGTCTTCTTGTTGCATGTACAATGATCTCCTGGTTCTGCTCATCTCATTCCGCATCAGTTCATGTAAGTCTCTCCAGGTCTCTCTGAAATCCTCCTGCTGGTCATTTCTTACTGAACAATAATATTCCACAACATTCATATACCACAATTTATTCAGCCATTCTCCAACTGATGGGCATCCATTCAGTTTCCAGTTTCTAGCCACTACAAAAAGGGCTACCACAAACATTTGGCACAAACATTTGCAGGTCCCTTTCCCTACTTTAAGAATTCTTTGGTATATAAGCCCAGTAGTAACACTGCTGGATCAAAGGGTACGCACAATTTGATAACTTTTTGAGCATAGTTCCAAATTGCTCTCCAGAATGGTTGAATCCGTTCACAATTCCACCAACAATGTATTATTGTCCTGGTTTTCCCACATCCCTTCCAACAAGGAATTCCTCCTTTTAATTCTAACTTAGATGCAATATGTCTAAAATCCTCTCAATTGAAAGAAACTATTTTCTTCCTTCCCTCTCGTCTCCCAATACACAGGTTCAATAGAAGTAATAAGAACATTTCTTCCTTTCTGTTGCCTTTTTCAGATCATTTTCTCACCTCTATTCTTAAACAACTTCTTTTTTACTTTTGAAACACATGCATTCATTTTATATTGCCCTCTCACATACTTTCTAATTTTATCTCTTAACCCCTACTTAGGTCATTTTCCTAATTCTTTCAAAAACTTTAAAACCTAATTAATGTCTTTCTCTTCAATCTGCTCTATTCTGGGACTTCTAAATTCATGCCAATGATCCAATAACCTGCCTATACAATTCCTCAACTTGTTCAATATCCTTCTTTTCCATTTTACTTCATGTATATATTATATTGGTTTTACATTAGAGTTAATTGTCTCTTGGAATTGTACCACTTTCAAGATTCAAACCATTCAAATTCCCCCTACCAACCAAACAAGTCCATTTTTCCTACTAATCCCATGCCTTTCTTCATGCACACACTAAGTGAATTCTCCACCTTACTGTGACTTGGGTTCCCTTGACCTGTTCCTTCAAGTCATCCATCCTTACTCTGACTTTACTTAATTTGACCACATGATCTATTTTTATATTCTACCAGCTGGTATACATCCCAGACTTTCCCCCAGAAATTGCAAGATCAAATGAAGTTTTTTGAAGAATGGAGAAGAATGAAGAATATGCAGAATATGTGGGCATTTTTAGGAAACAGGGAAGAAAGTGGTGGAGCCAATGTGTAAGAGAAAAAGAGACAGACAAAGAGAGAAAGCTAAATCTAATGGCTTTTTCAAAGTTCACATCCTTCTTCACATCTTTACATCTTTTGACTATGTGGGCCTCCTGGATATGTTGAGGTCTAGATTTGGGGTACCTAAATGAAATTAGGGTTTAGTTGAGGTCTAGTGACAGGTTTGGGGTACAGGGAGTCAAACAGAGCTCTCCTGCAACCCCCTTGGATTCGGCGCAAGGATATGGCAGGTGTGAGTCCCCAATAAAAGCATTTATTGGCCCGAGAACTAGATTGATAAAAGAGGTTTATTATTGGTTTTGGAAGCAAGAAGATAGGTGAAGGTAGAGATAAGAAAGGCACCAGACAGAGGGTCCAGTGGACAGAAGGTCCTCACATGGCTAGCATGTTTGGAATCTCTGCACAAGAGGGGGTCCCAGGGTCTCCCTTTTATAATGGGAGATTTTAGCTAGAGGGGCTTTTGGGTGTAGACCCAAAGTTGGCTCAGATCCAGGTGGAGGTGGGACAGGTCCAGGATTTGTGAGTTAAAGAGTAATTGCATTCAATTGGAGGGGGTGGGAATCTAGAAAGGAATCTTTCCCACATTAGATATTCTTTCTTCCGTGAGGTTTTGCAAAGCTCCTTCCTGTTTCTTCTCTCATTGACCATTTATATTCAGTCCTATTGGCTCATAATCACCATCCAAGTCCTATTTATGTGTGGCTGTAATCCAGGCTCTTTCTTGAGCCTCTTTTTTCTCTATTCCTTCTTGACCTCATGAGCTCTCAGTGAGTTCAACATGCATATGATTCCTAAATTTGTCTCAACTTCTAGTATCATCATCAACTGGTACCTAGCCTGTCATCATCTCCATCAATATCTCAAGTGCAATATTTCCAAATCAAAGCTCATTACCTTTACCTAAAACCCACTTCTCCCCCTAAATTCTCTATTGCCCCCAAGCATTTCACAATCCTTCCCCCTTCCCAGGTGTAAAATTCCAAGTCTTCAATTTACTTTTACCATTTTATTCAACATTTCAAGTAAGGCTATGTAGAGGTGCCAAAATTAGTGCAATGAAAAGAAACTGATGGGAGAGAATGGTCAAAAATAAAGCTTAAGAGAATTCTATTGCTTGTTCATATCATAATTAAAAGGCAGCTTGGAGTTAAATTCTTGCTTTCTCTTCCTTCCTTCCACCCGCCCTTCCTTCTTTCCACCCGCCCTTCCTTCTTTCCACCCTCCTCTCCCTCTTCCTTCCTTTTTTCCTCCCTCCTTTCCTTCCTTCCTCCCTTCCTTCCTTCCTTCCACTCTTCTTTCCTTCCTTCCTTCCTTATTATAATAGCTACCTAATTGGTTTCCCTATTTCCACTCTCTTCCTCTCTGATCCATTCTGCACAAATTAATTAATGAAGTTGCCAAAAGCATCTTTATGAAACAAAGATCTGATTGAAGAGGGGACCCCTGAACTTGGAAAATCCTGAAAGGAGAAAATGTTCAACTCTGCCTCAATAAGAGACTTTGCCCCATGTCTTTTTATTTCTTAAATAAATTTAAGTTCCAACTGCTTGAGGGGGGGATGATGTGGGAAGAGAGTCTTTCCCAGGGAATGTAGATTTTGCATCCAAAAGGTGCATAATCTGTGGGAAGAGAGTCTTTCCCAGGGAATGTAGATGCTCTTCTGGCTAAGGCTGTATTGTCCTCATCAGTACAATGTAATACAAAAACCACTTACCAAGACTCTATATGTAAAGCACCATAGTTACACAGTAAAACCCCAAAACTGTTCTCAAGGAATTTATGCTGCTCTAGACTCAGCAAATACAAAATAATTCCAGAGAGGTAAAGAATAAAACACTAACAAGGAAGAAAGGAATCAATCATTTACTAAATACCTACTGTGTGTCAGGTACTGTGCTAATTTGATCTTCATAATAGCCTTGGAGGGTAGATTCTATTCTATCCCTATTTTAAAGCCAAGAAAACTGAGGGGCAAATAGATATCACTAGATTTTTCCAAAGTCACACAGCTATTGAGTGTCTGAGGTCAAATTTGAACTCAGGTGTTTCTGACTCCAATCTTAATACTTTATTCATTGAGAGAAGACCAAAGATCAAGTGTTAGTGGAAGAGGATCAGAAAAGCAAATGAATGAGCTGAATCTTGAAGAAAATTCATGATTCCACAATGTTTACATGAGAAGAGGGAATGTTCTAGACAAAGGGTTGTTGTTCACTTGTTTTTCATAATGTTTTTCATATCTGATTCCTCATTATCCCATGTGAGGTTTTCTTGGCAAAGATAATTGACAAGTTTTCCATTTCCTTCTCCAGCTCATTCGTCCAGGGTCACACAGCTAATAAGTGTCTGAGGCCAGATTTGAACTCAGGAAAATGAGTCTTTTTTTCCCCAGAATGGCACCCCATCCACTGGGTCACTTAATTGCCCAACCAGGTGTAGGAAGTACCCACCAAATATACAGAGAAAGGAGTTATAATGTTATTTATGGAGAATAACAAGTAAGCTACACTAGAAGAAACAGAAAATGCAAGGAGAAGTAATGTGAAATAAGTTTGAAAAGATAAAGACTAGGATAAAACTGTAAAGGGCTTTAAATTGCAAATGGAATTTATTTTTTGTCCTAAGGAAGATAGGAAACTATAAGAGATTCCTGAGCAGAAGAGTGACATGATCATGATGAGGACAATACAGCCTCGCCCAGAAAAGCATCTACATTCCCTGGGAAAGACTCTCTTTCCACACATTATGCACCTTTTGGATGCAAAACCTACTTTTCCTGGGAAAGACTCTCTTCCCATATCAGTACAATTTGAAGAAGTACCCATAACAACGAAAATGTGGATAAAGTTTTCAAGGGAGATTCAGACTTGTCTGAATTCTAGAATTATTTGGTAGAGACCAATCATTACCTTTGTAAAGAAATAAATTTGATTATAAGAGTGACTGATTTGACTGTCACAATTACCTTGTCATTTTCTTTATGAACATACTGAACTAATATAGAAATGCCATATGGTGAAGTTTTTTTAAGCCTATTGGGGTTTTATTGCTGCTATTATAGAACTAATTGAGTATTAAGTGACTTTACCAGCATCAATTAGCATATAAATGACAAAAATGGGAACAGAATTGCTAGCTTCTTTTTTATTTAAATAAATTTATTGACATATTCTGCTTTTATATGGTCCAAATTTCCCTTTATATTTCTACCCTTTGCCCTCCCAGGGAGCCAAACCATATAACAAGTTTTTTAAAAGAAAAAAAAAGAATATGAAAGAAATCAGCATAACTAATCAATGCATTAAGAAAATCTGAAAATATATTAAATTCCATTCCCATGCACCATTCCTTTTTTGAAAAGTAGTGGGAGTAGGTATCTTTTCATATTTTTCCCTGAGTCCATACTTATTCTTTGTAATTTTGCAGTATTCATTTTTAATTATTTTGTGGTTATTATCCTTTCTATTGACATTGTAATCATTGCACATATTGTTTTCTTGTCTCTACTTCTCTCACTTTGCATCAGTTCACATGTCTTTCTATGTTTCTCTATCTTTGTCTCATTCATCATTTCTCATATCCTAGAATATTCCATTATATTCATGTACTACAATTTGTTTAGCTATGCCTTAGTTAGTACACTTGATTTTTTTTAAAAAAGAAGTTTCTAAACAGTAATAGTTTCTGAATCTAGTGAGCAGATCAGAGCAGGATAATCCTATATCTAAGAATTGAAAGAAACCTCAGAGGTCACCTCGCTCAATCCACTCTCTTTGCAAATGATGAAAATGAGGTTCAGAGAGATTAAATAAATTGTCCAGGGCCATAAAATAATAGGCATCAAAGATGGGATTTGAACTCAAGCTCTGTGATTCCAGAACTAATGCTCTCTCTTTTGTACCGTACTTACTCAAACAGATCTGTGATCTTAGCTTACATGTACCTTTCATTGTTAAAAATTATATCCCTTGTGGCTCTTCTCAACAATGAGATAACTGATGCCAGTTCCAATGATCTTGTAATGAAGAGAGCCATCTACACCCAGGGAGAGGACTGTAGGAACTGAGGGTGGATCACAACATAGTATTTTCAATCTTTTTGTTGTGGTTTGCTTGCATTTTTTTATCTGATTTCTCTTGTACAACAAGAGAATTGTACAAATATGTTTATACATATTGGATTTAACATAAATTTTAACATGTTTAACATATATCGAATTGCTTGCCATCTAGGGGAGGGAGTGAAGAGAAAATCTGAAACTCAAGGCTATGCAAGGGTCAGTGTTATCAAATTATGCGTGCATATGTTTTGAAAATATAAAGCTTAATTAAAAATAAAATAAAATAAAAAGAAATTATATCCCTTCCATCCCATGTAACTCTTGTCCATGGTCTCCTATACATTTACCACAGTGCTTATGCTGGGGCAGCTAAATGGTACAGTGGAGAGAACACTGGGCTTGAAGTCAGGAGAATCTGAGTTCAAGTCTGGCCTCAGACGCTTATACTTCCTAGCTGTATGACCATGGGCAAGTCACGTAACCCCAATGGCCTCACAAAAAACTAAAAAAAAATTAATTAATTTTAAAAAAAGAAAGAAAGAAAGTGCTGATGCTTTCCTTGATCTCTGCTGACATTCCAGGGTTTCTTCTTATCAACACATAACCAGCACATTTTTATTGCTTATACATTTTCCTAGTCTCCTCCTTTACAACCTTTAGTTCTTTCTTTGTTTCTTTCTTTCTTTCTTTTTCTGTTTTCTTCTCTCTCTCTCTCTTCTTCTCTCTCACAAATTTTTATTTGTTTTATAATATATATGAATACAAGGGATATCTAAATATGTAAATGTAGCTTATAAGTGTAATGGATAGATATGATCTTAACTCTAGTCAGTCTCTATGTATAGAAAGGAAAGCCAAAACAATATAAGGAAGTGGTAGTTGTAGGAGACACTACCTAAGAATCCTGGGTACTCAGTCCAAACTCCTAAACTAGATTAAAATTACACTTATATCTCTCCTTAAAACATTGGTAGTCTTAACCATTTTAGATTTCAAACAAAAGTGGTTTTCCTGATTACTCTTAAGGTTACAGAAAAGGCTATATTACAAAGGATGAATACTGAGTGAACCCATTTATCCAAGCAGTATAACAAGCAGAAACTGGACAATTAATATGGATTAGATATGCCAAAAATATACAAAAGTGAATGAGTTCTTCAGCCTGGAGCAAGATAATATCTCAGCTCAAACCAAGGAGGGAAGAGTCTCACCCAGAGGGGGTTCACTCTCAGCAATATTTAGAACCTCAAACATATTCAGACATAATGGGACTGGCTTACCCATGCATATTTGTCATTTCAAATCTCCTGTCTCTTCTAAATCTCCCTGAAGTGTCTTCTGTACATGTGTCTCTCCTAAGAATCTCTACCTTGGTTAGTCTTTTATATAAGTATACAATGTCACTCTCAGCATTCTTTCCCAATCAGGAAACTTCCATCCTTATGGAGTGAATAATATAAGATTGTCTCTCTCCCCACTCTATTTGGGTGGAAATTGGATTACAATTCTACATGTCATAGTCTGAATTTAGCAATATTTACAGAAATTATATTCATCAATTTTCTGCTACTTTATTAATTAGCTAATTGATTAGACACATGAACTGTCATTAAAATAATTAAAAGCATATCTGTACCAAGATATAATTGTGTGTCAGCTACTACTATTGGACTGATTCTTCCCCTTTGGGTTGAAACATTTAGGTTTTATTTATGTAAAATCTATGGTAGAGATTGTTTATTCTGAGGTGTTCATAGTCCCAGTACCTAGAGTATATTGAACATTGTAGCTACTTAATGAAAGTGTAGTCCTGCCATTAATTAACTATAACCCTGAGCAAATCACCTATCCTTTATGGAACATATTCCTACCTGGATATAATCAGGGAACTAGGGCACTGGTCCACCAAGGCCCAATGCTTAGATGAAATATGAATCCTTCCTGTTGGGTTATTCAGAGAATGCTCAATATTCATTGCTTATTTTCAATTCAAGATATTGAGGATTTGTGACTTTATTCAGGCTATGATTTTTAAGAATGAAGAGTCTCCTAAATCCTTGGGAAAATGAATGAGAGATTATCTACTTGAACCTTTGGCATGTACCCTCATTTTTACCTCCCCAACCAATTAGAGAAGATTCTTTTCCATCACAGTATTCCTTCACAGTCCTCATTTGTTCATGGCCAACAGGACTTCCAGTGTTGGATTTAAACCAGGCAGGGAACATTGTACATATGTGCATCCTTAATAAGTAGAACGGATATGTGTCAACTCTACAAGTGAACCCTCATTGACTGGTTCCCTCATTACGTGCAAGATGAGGAGGTTGGGATGGATAGCGTCTAAGCTTTTTTAGCTAGGTACCATTATGTATGGGTGCTCCAAAAGTCTTAGTGTTGTTTTTAGTTTTAGTAGTTTAAAACTTTACTAAGACTTTTGGGACATGACAAAATATCTTCAGGATAGATGATAGAATAGGATTTTATATAGTAATGACCAAGTGGTAGAATACACTTTCCTCACCCCCTTCTATGGATGGCAAGTAATACAATATATGTTAATCATGGTAAAACTATATGTTAAATCCAATATGCATAAACATATTTATACAATTCTCTTGCTACACAAGAGAAATCAGATAAAAAAAAAAGAAAGTACATGAGTAAGAAAACAAAATGCAAGCAAACAACAACAAAAAGAGTGAGAATGTCATGTTGTGGTCCATACTCAGTTCCCATAGTACTCTCTCTGGGTATAGATGGCTCTCTTTGTCACAAGATCATTAGAAGTAGTCTGAATCATCTCATTGTTGAAGAGGGCCATGTCTATATGAATCAATCATTGTATAATCTTGATGTTGCCGTGTATAATGATCTCCTGGTTCTGCTCATTTCACTCAGCATCAGTTCATGTAGGTCTCTCCAGATCTCTCTGAAATCATCCTGCTGATTGTTTCTTAAAAGAGTAATAACTTATTCAGCCATTCTCTAATTGATGGGCATCTGCTCAGTTTCCAGTTTCTGGCCTCTACAAAGAGGGCTGCCACAAACATTTTTGCACATACAGGTCCCTTTCCCTATTTTAAGATTTCTTTGGGATATAAGCCCAGTAGTGACACTGCTGGATCAAAGGAGATGCACAGTTTGATAGCCCTTTGGGCATAGTTCCAAATTATTCTCCAGAATAGTTAGATCAGTTCACAACTCCATCAACAATACATCAGTGTCCCACTTTTCTCACATCCCCTCCAACATTTGGCGTTTTCTTTTCCTGTCAGTCAATCTGAGAGGTCTATAGTGGTATCTCAGAGTTGTCTTAATTTGCATTTCTCTGATCAATAATGATTTAGAGCATTTTTTCATATGATTAAAAATAGTTTTAATTTCTTCATCTGAAAATTATCTGTTCATATCCTTTGACCATTTCTCAATTGGAGAATGGATTGGATTTATAAGAATATAAAATGAGGACATTGAGCTGAATGGCTTTTTAATATCTCTTCCTGATCTATCTAGAAGTAGTGAGTAAGTGCCCACTATGTATCAGGCACTGAGCTAAGTGTTGGGTATACAAAGAAAGGTAAAGGACAGTTTCTCTGAGTGGATGCCCACAGTTGGGGAATGATTGAATAAATTGTGGCATATGAATATGTAATGGGCTGAGGCTTGAGTTGATGCACTGAGGTCCCAAGCACGTGAGACTAAATAGTAATTGGACTATACTCTATTAATATACATGATTGGATAAAGAATGGTCCCTGCCCACTCTCTGTGCAAGTCCTGATGTGTTGTATAGGAAATGACGATTTTGGTGGGTGGAGGCAGAGAGACAGGAAGAGAAGCTGGGAGAGATTGGGCCTGGGTTCGATACTCCTAGCTGCTGGTCGTGTGGCTGCTGATCTAGCTAGCTTCTTGACTCAGCTGCACACATTGCTATCACCGATTCTCTTCCACCTGTGATCCTTCTTCACTGAGAATAAAGACTGACAATTTTCCCCTAACCTGAATTCCTGACTCCGACTGATTTTAAAATACGCGGTCTTCACATGAATATAATGGAATATTATTGTTCTGTAAGAAATGACCAGCAGGATGATTTCAGAAAGGGTTGGAGAGACTTACATCAACTGATGCTGAGTGAAGTGAGTAGAACCAAGAAAACCCTGAATACAGCAACAAGATTATGTGTTGATAAATTCTGGTGAAATTTTCTCTTTTCAATGAGGAGGTGATTCAAATGAATTCCTTTAGACTTGTGATGGAGAGAACCATCTGCTTCCAGAAAGAGAACTGTTGGAACTGAGTGTGGATCACAGCATAGTATTTTCACCTTTTTTGTTACGTGCTTGCATTTTGTTTTCTTTCTCATTTTTTTTCCCTTTTTGGTCTCATTTTTCTTGTGCAGCATGATAAATGCAGAAATATCTTTAGAAGAATTGCACGTTTAATATTTATTGGAAAACTTTGGAACATAAGGTTTTGCAAGGGTGAATGTTGAAAATTATCTATGCATATGTTTTAAAAATAAAAAGCTTTCAAAAAAAAGAACTCAAAAATAGCTTCTATCCTCAGGGAATTTACAATATAATGAAGCCTAGGATCCAAATTAGATGGAGGGGCAGAAATAATGAGAAGTAAAAGAGGGAAGCAGAGAGCAAAGAGATGGATATTCCAAAAAAGGGAGACAACATGAGTGAAGATACAGAGAGAATGAAATATACTCCACTATTATTTAAGTAATTCAGAAGAATAGAAGGGTTAGGGTCTGTAAAGATTATGGGAGATCATGCAGTAGTGAAGATTAAATGAGTGATAAAAGTGTCATGTAAATGACTTCTAGTTTTAGAACAAGAGCTCTGGAATTCAGATCATGTCTCTGTTACTTATGTTCTATGTGGAGTGCCAATTACCCCATTTGAAAATCAGAAGGTTGGACAAGATGACTTCTGAGATTTCTTCCAATTCTAGATCTGAGATGACAATTCATAAGATCCTAGAAGGAGAGCTGGAAGGCAAAACTATCAAGTTCAGCCCCAACATTTTATACAAGAGGAAACTTGTGAAGGTTAATGATTTGTCCAAGGTCATACAAGCCCTGATGATAAGAGGTAGGATTTAATCCTTTGATATTTCCCAGGCATCACTGGTGGCATCCTGTGGCATCCTATGTTTACCCAATTGCTCTTTTTCTAAATCAGGAGTGGAGAACATCCTGCACCATATAAACCTTGCTAAATTATTTAGTCTGGTCCTGCCAAGGCAACTGCAGGTGATGATGAGCTGATTTGCTAGCTCCAACAGCCTCCCACTACTTGAGTTTTTAAGTTGATAATTTTGTATGGCCCCCAAATGATGTTATAAATATCCAAATGGCCCTAGACAAAAGCATTCTGGGGTATCTCATTTTGGTAAGAAACAGAATTGCTATCAAGCCTATCTAATGCTTCTTGGCAGTATCACTGTTTTTAAGTCTCCATCACAGCATTTAATTGTGCTTTATGCAGAGTCTAAGAAGCCTGCGGAACATTTGTGTAATTTCATGATTTATTTGCCTTAATAAGACATCAGGACAGGCAGGTAGTTTCGGGGTGGAGAGAAGAGCTGCTTTGGTCCATCCTGCCTATTGCCTGAAGATAGAAACTGCACTGAGAATATTGGGAAGAGATAGAAATACACCACTCAGCTATTTAGCATAAGTCTAAAAGATTATGTAGATTTCCCTCAACTCAGAAATTTTCCAACTCAGAAACAAATTAATGAAGAATAAAAATACTTATTCTTTTAGCAAAGGGCTTCCAAGGCCCTCATCAGACAACTTTATACCAAGCAGTAACATATTGTTCTTACCTCAGTGATTTGAAAGATAGTATGGGACAACATCTAATAAAATTCCTTGAAATATTATAGGTTTCCTGTCATTAGTGGGCCCCAGATGGACTCGTTGCCTAATCTTTAAAAATGATAGCTTTTCATGTCTTTAATAGTGACAGTTTCTGAAGGCACTAATACTAGGCTTTTAGGAGGAGAAGCTTGGTGTTGAAAATATTTACTATAGTGCTGGAGCATAAACCAAGAGTTGTTAGACTTTAATGCCTTCCCCCAAAAAACTTTTTATAGCCTTTCATTTTTAATCGCTGCCAATCTGTTGATTTTAGTTTAAATAGATATTTCAAGATTGTGCTATGTCAAAACAGACAGATGCATCATTAAATTCTTCCCCCTCCTTTCCCAAGATACACATTAGGCAGTTTCTTTGTTCCATGTGTTTCTAAGGTATTCAAGTCTTTTCTACTTGGTAATAAATGAGACATAGAGAGTTGGTTTCCAGAGTCAGAGTCCAAATTCATTATGGCTGTTTTGATTATATATAATTTAATAAAATAAATATTGACTCACCTGGAAGGGAAAGAATTACTCATATTTAGGAGGTGTATAATTCTTTCAGTTCAGTGTGGAATTGTCTCATGTAGAAGAATCCATTTAATTGATCCCTAGAAACATGTTATGTTGCTGCAATATGTTTATTAATCCTACCATTTTCAATGCTTCCATAATCTCATTGGTCCAGTGCACCAGTATAGATTATAATATCTCCACACTCTCAATTGTAGATTCTGTCCAATATGTTGAAGACCTAGCCCCATTCTTCTAGTATTTCATTGCTAACAGTGAAATTCTTGGGCTGTGTACCTACTGGCCCTCAATCTTGCTACATGATCTTTCCATCTCCTTTCCTCCTCACATGCAAATGATCATTGGATATATTCTGCAAATAAACCTTAAAAGTAGCACAGTGCTGAGCCTCTGTCCACTTCAGTTAACTCATCTGTAAAATGGAAATAATAATAGCACCTCTTTCTCAGAGATGTTGTGAGAATCATTTGAGATAATAATTGTAAAGTGTTCATCATAGTGCCTCAAACATCCCAAGTGCTCTATATGAGCTATTATTATTATCATTATTAAAAATGAGAGCTTAACAAATCCATCTTTTGCTTGTCAAATTTTCCTTTCCAAGTAGATGTAAATATTCATAATTAATTTATCAGATCTCTATTAGACACCTACTATATGCAAATTAAAGCATCTATTTGGTTTAGAATATAGAACACAGGGACTGGAATAAAGATTTATCTTCCTGAGTTCAAATCTTGACTCAGCTGTGTGATCCTGGGCAAGTCATGTAACTCTATTTGCCTCAGTTTACTCATCTGTAAAATAAGCTGGAGAAGGAAATAGCATGCCACTTTAATAAATTTGCCAAGAAAACCCCAAATGGGTTCATCAGGAATTAGACATGACTGAACAACAAAAATGCATGCAGAATTAAAATGCCATAATATCATATTAAAACATAGACCATAGGAAAATATCTGTAAAGTTGAAGAATACCTCAGAAGCTATCTAGTTTAACCTCCACCATTTTACAGATGAGGAACAGAATCCAATGGAGATGAAGTGTCTTGTCCAAGGTTACACTAGTAATAAGCATGAGAAACAGGGTTTGAATCTCTTTCCTTTGGCTCTAGAGCCAGTGGTTATTCCATTATATCAATTGTCTTCCCATATCACTGGTTACTTCAAATTATTCCCTTAATTGTATTTGCTCACTCCAAAGTGAGGCAATTTGGGATAAGTGGAATGAGACTTGTAATAGGAATCATGATCCTTCTGCTATTATTTCTTGATTTATTATCATTTGCCCATGAACAAATCATATTTCATCCTGTCATGTAGATAACGATTTTTAAATAGCAATGTAATAATTAATGACAATAAGCAATTAGTTAATAAGAATAACAAATAATAATTAACATTGCCAGGCCCTGTGCTACCTGTTGGGGATATGAAAAGAAGCAAAAATAGCTTTCACAGTCTAATCTAGGGAGATATGCAAATGGTTATGTACAAATGAATTATACAAAAAATAAATTAGAAAGAATCAATAAAGGATAATGATATATATATATCCCTCCCTCTCAACATCACAGGGTTAATGTAAGTTTTAAATGAGATAATCTATGTAAAGCATTTAGGAATTGTAAAATGCCATCCATACAACTGAAACATTATTATTATCTGATCATCCTTAAATAGATGTCTCACATTGGTAAATGTGCTAGGTAATTATTAAGAATAGAAATATGAAGTACAAAGACATGGGAATCATTTAGAGAACATTAAACATTAAAAAGTATTTAAATATCTATTAATTAATTGACAAATATTTATCAAGTATCTATCATATGCTAGTAGGAAATGTGCTGAGTAATAAAAAGACAAAAATCAATTAATTAGTCCCTGGTTTCAAAGTGCTCGTATTTATTCGAGGAGACAATGTGAAAAATATACAAGTATACACATAGTATCTAGGATAAAGATAAGACGTGATTTCACTGTCATAAGGAATGCTGAGGTGAAAGAACTTCTAGTTGAAACTCCCTCTACTAATACAAGATGTCATCTCTGTACCTTTTAGCTTCAGAGAATAGTCTAGGGGTATCGAGAAATTAAAGTGACTAGACCAGAGCCATTTAGGCAGTATGTGTCTGAGTCAAGTCTTGAACCTACATCTTTTTTCACCAAGTAAATATATATGTGTGTGTGTGTATTGACATAAATAAATATAATACATAAATATATATAAAATAAATATAACTGAATTATCAAGGCAGTTGGGTGTCACAATGAATAGAATCCTGGGCATGGAGCCAGGAAGACCTGAATTCAAATCCAGATTCAGATACTTATTAGTTGTATGACCCTGGACAAGTCATTTAACCTTGTTTTACCTCAGTTTCTTCATCTGTAAAATAAAAATAATAGCACCTACTTTTCAGAGATGTTTTTAGCATCAAATGAGATATTAATAATAAAGTGCTCAGAGCAGTACCTGGTACATAGGAAGCACTATTTAAATATTAGTAATTATTAGATAAGAATTTATGTGAAAGATGTAGCAGCTTGGGGAATAATGAAAGTCATACAAATGATGGTATTTGAGCTGAGCTTTGATGTAAACCAGAGATCCTAAGAGTCAGGGGTGAGGAGGAGGAAGTACATTCACACTTGAGGGGCAGTTAACATGATAGTACAGTTTGGGAAATGAAGTGCTGTGGGTTAGAACACTTAAGAGGACCAGTTTGACTGAACCTCAGAGTTCGTAAGAGGAGTAATGCATAATAAGTCTGGAAAAAGTTGTAGTCAGATTTTGAAACTTCATAAATGACAAAGAAATTTGTATTTGATTCTCAGGCCTTAAGTAAACTGTAAACCTTCTGGAGGAGGGAAGGAATATATATGTGCATGTATATGTTTATATGTGTGTGTGGATGCAACTATCTCTGCTCAGTTACTGAGATTAAAATGGGTTTTGAGGGATAATTACACGGGTCAATAATGAAAAACAATAGATTTCTGTTAAGGCATGTTTAATACCACACAAAGAAAAGCTCTTGGTTTAAGGGATCACCTAGGAGTGAGAACAAAGAGAATAGAGCAGGAGAAAAAAGAAAAAGAAAGAAAGAAAGAAAGAAAGAAAGAAAGAAAGAAAGAAAGAAAGAAAGAAAGAAAGAAAGAAAGAAAGAAGAAAGAAAGAAAGAAAGAAAGAAAGAAAGAAAGAAAGAAAGAAAGAAAGAAAGAAAGAAAGAAAGAAAGAAAGAAAGAAAGAAAGAAAGAAAGTTAAAAGCACCTTGATCACTGTCTATCTGTAGGCCACTGCAGGAGAATAATGTTCCTGTGGAGAAGTTGTTTCTAGATTTGGCACCCAAATCTTCAGCTCAAAGGTCCTTCCCCTAATCCATGTGGAAAATAACTGGGACCTCATTTCAGCTCCTTCATACTGGGTCATAAGCTAAATCCCATCTTGTTAGAACAACTGAGTTATTTTGCTAAGACTGTCCTACTTAGCAGGAAAAGTCAATGTGCAAAACAAACCACCCCTTGGAGCCAGTGTGAAATCATTGAAAGGCAAATATTTGATAGGTGGAGACCCTACCTGGGTGCCAAATGATTCTCTACTTCTAATGCAATAGTCAGGGAGATGCAGGGGTTACAACTTTGATTCTGGAGTCCTAGAGATCTTAGTTTAAATCCTTCTTCCAAGGGAAAGGGACCTGTATGTGCACGAATGTTTGTGGCAGCCCTTTTTGTAGTGGCTAAAAACTGGAAACTGAATGGATGTCCATCAGTTGGAGAATGGTTGAATAAATTGTGGTATATGAAAATTATGGAATATTACTGTTCTGTAAGAAATGACCAACAGGATAATTTCAGAAAGGCCTGGAGAGACTTACATGAACTGATGCTGAGTGAAATGAGCAGGACCAGGAGATCATTATATACTTCAACAACAATACTGTATGATGACCAGTTCTGATGGATCAGGCCATCCTCAGCAACGAGATCAACCAAATCATTTCTAATGGAGCAGTAATGAACTGAACTAGCTATGCCCAGAGAAAGAACTCTGGGAGATGACTAAAAACCATTACATTGAATTCCCAATCCCTATATTTATGCACACCTGCATTTTGATTTCCTTCACAAGCTAATTGTACAATATTTCAGAGTCTGATTCTTTTTCTACAGCAAAATAACGTTTTGGTCAGGTATACTTATTGTGTATCTAATTTATATTTTAATATATTTAACATCTACTGGTCATCCTGCCATCTAGGGAGGGGTGGGGGGTAAGAGGTGAAAAATTGGAACAAGAGGTTTGGCAGTTGTTAATGCTGTAAAGTTACCCATGTATATATCCTGTAAATAAAAGGCTATTAAATAAAAAAAAAATAAATCCTTCTTCCAATGTTTATTAATTTTGTAAGCTTGACACTTCTTTGAGATGTCAGTTTTTTCATTTATATGTAGTGCCTAAAAGAATCCTCCAAATGGTACAGTAAGTCCCCCAGGGACTGACTATCCTAGATTCAAGGTACTCTGTAAATCTGTCTTTCCTAAAACTGTAGCTTGTAAGACTCTATTGATTTATCCACCTATTATAGTCAGCCAGAATACATTTAATGAAATGATGAATTAAGTGTGAGCAACCTATAGTTGTATTTCCATATAGGGAAAAGGACTTAGAGAAAGATCATATCAGTTCACCAAGTTTGTTACAAGAACTTGAGCCTCTGAACTGATAAACCAATAAAAATCACCCCCAAACAAGAAGTAGGTGAAAGAAATCTGCAAGCCCTGAATACACATACTTAATGAGTTAATTAATATGAACATCTCCCCAAAGCAGGAATTTCTCATCATTTTTGAACATGAATTGTATGAAGAGGGAGGTGGAACATGTCAAGGAGAAACACAATGGGAGGACCAAGAAATCTGTTAATTTTATTATCCCCTGAGTGGATTCCTCATTTCTGCAAGAATTGTAAGTAAATCAACTTATTTCACATACTTCTGAGTCATTTTTATCTTTAAAGCATATTTCCAACATTAAGAAAAATAACACAACATTTGAAGAGCACTTATACACCTTAGATTCATTCTTCCATAAATATATACAATGTCCATAACAAAAGTGGACATATGTAGGAAACACATGCGGGAGATACACATAAGTTATGATCATAACACATATGTAGAGGAATACACATTTATCATGTGGATCCTGCTGACCCTCTTCCTTATTGTTCTGAAAAGACATTATTTGATTGAATGTTCTGCACTGTTTTCTTCTCTTCTAGATGCTGATTCTGGGCATGTCATCTATGCTGGATGCTGCTCACTGAATTTTCTGCTGCCTCCAACTCCCAAATTCATTAAAATCCTTGACTATGGCTTTGTCAAGGGAATAGGTACAGGGCATATTCTTTCAGCTCAAAGCCCATAAACTGGTTTTTAGTTATTTTTTTTTTTGCTTGTTAGTTTGTTTTTTAGAAAAACGAGAAACCCTTGCTTGGGACCAAAAAAAAAATCCCCTTGGGTTCTCCTCTCCTGTTTCCTCTGAAACCTGTTTTTATTTTCTTGGAGGTCTTCAAGCAGAGGCCAGACAATCTCCTGTAAGGTGTGTTAATATAAGAATTCTTTGGCTTGTACAGGAAAGGGATGTGATTGTTGTTTAGGTGTTTCAGTCATGTCCAATTTTTTGTGACCCCATTAGTTTGCCATTTCCTTCTCTAGGTCATTTTACAGATGAGGAAACTGAGGCAAATAGGTGTAAGTGATTTGTCCAGGGTCACACAGCTAGTAAGTGTCTGAGATCAGATTTGAACTCAGGAAGATTTCTTTCCAATTCCAAGCTGGACATTTTATCCATCGTGTAATTTAACTGCAGGAGGAACCTTATAACTCACATTCTCTGAATCTGTAATTTCAGTAGGAGATAGCCAGAAACTAGTTCTAAGCAAAATAAATCAAGGGCCTCCTATCTACTGGATGTGCTCAGGGTTAGTCTTTTTTTTTTTTGTATCCTTTTTCATTATGAGAGCTTCAGAACCCCTTTTTAGATACCTCACTGTAACCTATGCTGATTATTCTATATACATCCCAATTTCAATCTCTGAAGGTTATACTTTAAGCCAGGAAACAGTCATTTGTCTAATAATTAGCAAACACCTCTGGAGTTCAGGGTTCCGTGGTTTTCAAATTATCAGCCTCTTCCATCATTGCATGTAGATGATTAGATTGGGAGGGGGGAAGCTCAGGAGGCAATATCATTGTTTCCTTAAGCAGTGACTTTCGTATCTCTTTATGTGGAGATGCAGCCATCAAAAGAAAGATCTGAAAACAACTTGACAATTTGCCTTTACAAGTAAAATAAGGTCTCTAAATATCCTTCCAGATCCAAGTCTATGCTCTTATCAAAGTATTGGAAGTTTCTCTAGAGGCCAGAAAATGAAGGGAAATCCAAGCCAAAGAAATGACTATTTCCAGTGCATAAACAGCCTGATGCAAGGAAGATAAAGTCTAAAAAATACCAGATGGTTTTTATTGTTGCTATTGTTGCTTTTATGGAGGATCACACTACCTTAATTATACTTATTTCAGACACGAAGTACAAACAGGCAGTGACCAACTTCACTTCATTTGTGTTGCTATCCCTTTAAGATAAATTTGATCTCTAACCTCAGAAGATCTGGGAGAGACCAAGAACTCAAAAAAACCCTGGGAATCTGTGGCTGTCATCTTTGCACTGATGCATTCCTCTGCTTGGAGGTTAAAACTCACTCCTCGGAGCATAGGTTAAAAGTCTCAGTACAGAACACCTGTCCTACAAAGAAAATTTAGAATTTCCAGAAAATTAATTTTGTCTGAGGGTCACGAATCTGTCCATTGAGCCTCATGCATGAGGAATGATGAAGAAACTCTTGTCACTTTTAGCAGCTGCTTTATTCTGAGACTGGCTTGATTTCTTAGGCTGTGTGAAAAATCAGGACTGACTTTTTAAAATAAGCCCAAGAGTCATTGAGTGGAATTTACTTGATTTTAAAATCTAACTTTTCCAAGAAAAATCATAAGTACTAGGCTTATGTAGAACCTTTCAATCTAAGGTCCTTTATGATGTTCAGTCACTTTTTCAATCATGTCTTAATCTTTGTGACCCAATTTGGGGTTTTCTTGTAGTGATTTGCCATTAACATCTCCGGCTCATTTTACAGATAAGAAAACTGAGAGAAAGCAGGGTTAAGTGACTTGCCTAGGATCACACAGCTAGTAAGTCAGGATCTGAAGTCAGGAAGATGAATCTTTCTACATTGTAGAAAATGTTGACTCTCTACATTGGCTCCCTAGCTGCCCCAAAATCCTTTCTGTGTCATTGCTATTTCTGAGGATGTTTCATTTTTATCTGGCAAAATTGTTCTGTGGAAGTAAAATTCTATTTCCTCCATTTTCCCCTTTACTGCTTACTTTCTGCTGCCAGAAAAATAATATCCCTTGTGTTGTGACAGTGACCCTTACCCAAATTAAAATTAGAGTCTCTCAAGGTAAAAATTGCAAAAAAGGAATTTATGATGTCTTGAAAAAGGGCAACTCCCAACAGACAAGGTGTCAGTGGAGGAGTTCAAAGCACATATTGCAAAACACGAGATTAAATAGACCAGAAGTCCCCATCCCCCCTGACCCTTTCTCTCATTGTCTGGGGGAGTCTAGGCTTATTCTCTAAATATGGAAGTCTATCCCAGAAACCAAAGAATATTACTAAATAATTATACTCAATGCAAATTTCCCTAGAGTATGGCTATATAAGCAGATATTCTTGGAGGGGAGTGTTCATCCAAGATAATCAAACACCTCCAGCTTTTTAGCTATAGTTCAACTTATTATTGCAGTCTCAAGGCTGTATTCCCATGAAAGGTCTTCACTCAATTTATCCCATTCAGTCCTTCCTCTTTAATATTAATTTATGAAGACCTCTCACACCATTCTTGATACATTTCCTCAACTATCTTGTTCTCAGTATCCAATCCCTCTGAGTCTGGTTTTGTCTTTTTTTTTTCCACTAGGATCCATCCTTATCAGGAACCAAAAAATCTGTTTTCAGTTTGATTTCTTGGTCTCATCCTCTAAAGGTCTAAATCTAACTGGATCTTCCCCTTCCAGGCTATTAAATCTTTCCTCTGTGGAAATCCCAGTCTTGTCCCTGAAGTTAAATTTTCCTTGTGGGCTATCCCATCGCTGCTGCCTTTCTTTGAGTCAGTCCACCACAGCATTCTGCCTTGTGGTGTCTTTTCCCTTCCCCCATGCCACATGGTATCTGTTCTAACTCTCCTTTGCTTCCCAACCCCACTTCTCCTCCTTACAACTAACTAACTCTTTTAGGGTGCTAAGTCCCCTTCAGATTTTAGTCTGCCAGCTGAGGGCCTCATGGGGTGCTCTCTTTCTACTGGGAAATTATGAGTTCCACTAAGGAAATTGTCTTTCATATATCTCCCAACTCTATTTCATATTTATCATCCCTTCATTTTGTCTGCAACCCACTCCCTCAAACAAATCCAAAGAGAATAGCCATCATGAACTCCTCACATGACCAAACCCCCAACTCCTGGTACCTGCCATCCTTTGGTGACAAACCCAACACTTAGATCACATTCTAGGGCTGGAATGGGACACAGGCCAATTTTCTGATGTCTTTGGCAATTTTCTTCACTATCTGTCCATTACCATTAATTTTCACTCAGCAAAAATTTAATTTCCCACAAACTCTATTTCTTCAGCCAACAAGTAGTCTAATACTAATCTATATTGGAATACTCCTTCTTTGGTCTGAGTGGTCTGGTCTGCTAACAAATCCAGTACCTTTGTTATTGTCTGGTTAGTAATTATTTTGACCATGGCCTGGAGTCTAATGAGTCTATTCAGCATACTAATTGGGGTTCTTATCCCCTACTCATCTGAGGCCATCTATCACCCCAATCATTGTATCCCTAGTAACTGGAGTAGATAACCTTTCACAAATCAAAATTCCTATCAGGAAAGTTAGCAACAACAAAAATGCTAAAAGAAACAGACAGATATATGCATCTTAGCAACAGACAGATGACTAGGTCAAATACTCACTTACCTATTTATTTAGAGTATAATAACCACATATTTCCAGATAGGAAACTGCAAAATCTTACATAATTGAATTGTGCTCATAGCTTCTACTGAACTTCTATTGTTTGTAGATTATAGAAATATGCAATAAGAGGAAAAAAGCAGGGACATGATTATAATAGCATCAAAACTGGTCCTCCAGCTTCTCAGCCTGAGAGCACCTACAAGACAGGATAAGGCATCCTTAGCTAATTGTATGCAATAACAAGTCCACCTTATAGTCAGACTTGGGAATAATCAGGTGGGTTCTTATTCAAAGAACACCACTGGAAAACTGAGTCAGAAGGATCCTACCTTAAGCAGAGGCCAAGGTTCTTTTCCCAACTCTTGCCTAGATACTAACCTCCATCTGTAATAATTCAGGATCACATTTCTCTGAGTAGTTTGAGATATATTCCTTTCAGATGTGGATTACTGACCTGATGATCCACCAGACAATCATACCTAAATCCAAAACTCCAAATAATATCAGCTACACTCCCAACAGATTTTTTTTCTCAAATAGTAAGTCTCATTAGTCAAAGCTTTAGGTAAATTTAGCTCTCAAGGCTCACATCTTCTAAATAAGTATTGACTATAATCTTACATTGATAGCAATAAGAGAATCATCCTAGAAAGTTCACAGCTTCACTTCATATCTAAGTAGATAGGTTTTTAATTTAACATTACACAAATAATTTTACTTCAAGATGATCAATTTTAACAAAACTTTATCAAAACGTGTTCAGGTATCAACTTTGTTCAAAGTTCAAAGACTTTGTTCAAAGTTCTCAGAATCTCCTTAAACAATGGGAACAGCTTTAAAATGATTCAATACAACAAATTGAAACTTAGATAGAATATAGAATATACTATCCTAATTTCACATTAAAGAACCCTATCAGAATTAACATTAATAAATTCTTCATCCTAAAAAAAAAGTGTTACTTCAACTTCCTCCAATTGAGGAGTCTCTAAAAACTTTTCTAGAAATATAAATAACAGGCACAACATTAATATTAAAAATTCCTCTAAGCACAATTAATCTCCCCTCCCATCAAAACTTTCCTAATTGGAAAGTTAATTTTAGAGGTTATAAATTGTTCTTAATAGTTCATTCTTGAGGTTCTTTGAGCCTGGTGTTCTCATATCCAGACTCCAGTATCAGTCATCTGTAACATCTAGCAAGATCCTTCCCACTCTGCTTCCTTCAGGACTTAGTAAGTACCCACTCTCCTGGAACTGCAAGCTCCAAAGGTATTGTCTGGGTCAGCAATCCTTGCTTTTTAAAAAGGGATGAGGACATTACTAGTACATAATTCCTTAAAAACTTGTCCTTTGTTTCAATAAAGCATCTTTAACTTTTTCCTCCCAAATAATAGTAAAGCAAGCAGCATCTCATAAAGGGAAAGTCCCAGATCACTTCTGGGGATAGTTCTAATTCTTTAACAAAGCAAGGCAAACATTTGGTTCAAGGCAATCTAATCTCTAACATCAATTTAATAATCTGTTTCTTAAAAATCTGATTCATTCTTTCCATTTTCCCTGATGTGGACAGATGCTCAGGTAAATGAAATTGCCACTCAATTTGTGATCCCTCCCCATTTTTTTCTTATGAAACTTTACAAGTAAAATAGTTTCCTTTATCAGAATCAATACTCTCCTCCAATCCATACTTAGGTACAATTTGTTCTGATGTTATTCCACTAACCCTTCTTAAAGCAGCAGAGCTCAGGGGAAAGCTTTCATCCATCCCCACTATATCTCCATTTCCCCACTGGTGACATTTTATTGAAACCTAATCTGAATATTTTGGAGCTAGGTTCCCTCCCTTTGGAGAGACACCACCTCAATACCTTTTTATTTATCTTTAGACATATTACACACCTTTCAGATACAATTTGTTCTGCAATTACACATATCCCTATATGCCAAATTTCTAAGCAAGGTTAAGATTCAGAATATAAGTAATATCTTAATAACTTTGAACCAAATTTCACAAAATCTATACCACATATCAGCTAGGCTGACAAAATGTTAAAGTATAGCTCATACAATTTTTACAAATTACCCAATATACAATTTAGAAAGCAACAAGGTCTAATTAGGAGATACGGACATGTGACATTTTTAGGTAAGTAACCAGAAAACCAAAAATTTTAACTTCAAATACAGATTTAAATTTTAGTAACAATATTTCGATATCAATGCACATATATTTCTAAAATCTTACACCAGAATAAACAAGTTCACAATTTTATTATGCACTAGTTAATAGTAATTATCTAATACAGTTTCAGAATGAGAATTCCAATTTGAACACACACATATCCCCAATATTTAAAGTGGCAGAAAACTATCCTTTCAAATCCATCTACAGGGCTTTAAGAAATTGGCAGACTTTAGTACCCTGGGGGAGAGAGTCAGAGAAATTTGGATCCAGGTCTCTGGCTGAAAGTCCAGAGACTGGCCCATCATTCATGTCAGAAATGCAAGAAGTGGAAGACAAGACCATGTCAAAGATGTTGAGGCACCAGAATAAACCCTAGAGTCCAGGCCACCAAGAACCTCTCTCTCCCTCTCCCTGTCCCCTTTTCCCCCTCTCCTTTTCTCCCCCTCTCTCTCCCTCTTCCTCCTTTCCTCTCTCCCTCTCCCCCCCTCAACTTCTCTCTGTCTCTGTCTCTGTGTGTCTGTTTGTCTCTCTCTCTCTCTCTCTCTCTCTCTCCTTCTCCCTCTCTCCCTCCCACAAACACACCATTTGTTTTTTTCTAAATCAAGCTCCCATTCTCAAGCCAGCTGGTATTGAAGGCTCCTTTGAATTTACACACCCCAGGGATGGACAGTTCTTCCAAGTCAGCAGGGCACCTGCCCAAACAAAATAACAGTATTTAATCCCTACACATTTTGGTCCTTCATCCCAATTCTTCCTAAAAGGCTATCTTTCTGGATACTAGATAGGTTTTTAAATCCAGCTATTTTAGGTCATTTCCCCAGGTTCATGGTATCTTATCCTCTTTAATGGAGAATTCTTACCAATGGAAAATGAGAGAATTCTTACAGACTCAAATGTTTAGAATTTTCCCAATATCAAAGGAGAATAGGAGCCTTAAATTCTCCCAATCCTAATTCCTGACACACAGGCAACTCATCAGTTCTTGGAAGAGGAAAAGTATGGAAGAATCGCCTGATCATACCAAGGTAAATGGATCTTTCCCAAGATACAATAACTTATCCTCTTTTTTTTTTTTTTTTTTTTTTTTTTTTTTTAGTCTTTCCCCTCTCACCAGTTGCTTGCCCTACTTGGGTTGTTACCCGATTGATTTCAAACTTTTCTCAGCTGCCTTATCTCCTGGGCCAAATTAATCTTTGCTACTCTACTTTTGTTTTTGCTTTCTCTGAATGTCTCTCTTTGGAAGTTTGTTTACCTCATGGAAGAAGGAGTTCACAAGCTGAGTCCAAGAACCATAGGAGGGTACCTGCTCAAGGATTTGGTGTGGGAGAGACCCTTCATGAACAGGAAATGAACAGGAGCTCCCAAATTGTCTGGAACAATGACTCTTGACGTAAAAAAGGCAAAAAAGGGATTTATTATGATCTCCAAGAAAGGGCAACTTCCAAAAGACAAGATGTCAGTAGATGAGTGCAAAGCACAAACTGCAAAACACAGTATTAAATAGATCTGAAGCTTCTAACCCCCTGACCTTTTCTCCCATTGTCTGAGGGAGTCCAGAGTTACTTGCTAAACATGGAAGTCTCTCTAAGAATAGTAGTAAATTACAAACTCTTAATTCAAGTTTCCCCAGAACTGGAATACAAACAGATATTCTTAGATGAGAGAATTCTGTTACCTGAATTCTCAAAGCCAGTATTTAAATGCTAATTAAAAAGGGAGGGACATGAAAGAGAATAATCATTCAAGACAATCAAACACCAGCAGCTTTTTAGATATAGTTCAACTTGTTATTGTAAAATCTCAAGGCCATGTTCCCATGAAAGATCTTCACTCAATTTATTCTATATAGCCTTGAAAAAAATTAATCCTGGAATATCTGTAGGTTGCTAATTTTTCCTCTTTTATTTTTGGTTGTAGCTGAATTTAACTATTTATCTTCATTTAATTATTTGAACCTTTCCTCCAAAGTTAGTTCTTATCTCAAATTCCTTTTCTTTTCAGTTTTCTAAATCATGTTCTTTTTTCCTAGAGAGGACAGTTGGAACCAGTGCAGCACAGGAGATAGCTCACAGTGTCTAGAATCAGATGTGGATTTGAATCCTTTGCTATTATCTATATGATCTTCAGTAAACTTCTTCCTTAAACCTTATTTTCTTCATCTCTAACATAAAGGAACTGTAGTACCTGACTTCTGAAGCTTACTGCCCTAGCTCTGAATCTAGAATCTTTAGATGAATTTTTTGTAGAATTGAATTCGGAAGGGACTTGGACCTTCTTATTTTACAGATGAGAAAAATTAAACCAAGAGTTGCTAGATGACTTGTTTAAAATGTTAAGGGTTAGTTAAGTGACAAATTTGGGACCCATATCTAGGTCTGTCTCCTACTTCTGATTTCCTTTGAATCTGAAGAAACATCTCAGAAATCCAGAAAAAAAAGACAGAAGAGCTTGGAATGCCAAAAATTGATCTTATTACATTCTTAAAATATTACAAATTATATGATATGATATGTTATCAAAAGACCTGTAAAACTTATCAGGATCAGGAAGTAAGCCCAGAATGAGTTGTTCACTGCTTCCCTGGTTGTAAAGGTAGTCCAGGAGTAGTGTTATAGCCAATGCTCTTTTAGAGTGAAAGAAGAATCCTTTTTTCAATTCTTGGGAGAATTAGGTGTCCTTCTAAGGAGAACTCACCAGATACAGAATCAGAAGCAAATTTTATACTGTTGGTTTGGTTCCTTAGCCTTCCCTTCAAGGTTAAGATTGGTCAGATTCATAGTCAGAGTTAATTAAAATTGGTCAGTTTATAATCTCTTTATTTGCCCATTCCACTTGGCAAAAAGCTTGTGTACTGTCATTAACCCTAACTGGTTTGGGCCACTTTAAGCCTGATCTTTTTGTCAGGAATTTTGTTTATCCAATCCTTGACTTACAAGGTAATTGGCTGGAGATATCTTAACAAGATACTTCACCCCTCCCTTTATTCTGTTTTGATATCTTTGGAAACCAAACTTCTCATGCTCCTCACAGATATAGTGCTAAAATGAAAAATACAGAGTACATAATGGAGGCCTGCAATTTTATGTACAATGTACATGAAATATACAATGCTTTCTGTTGTTGTTGAGATCCAAAGGAAACCATTTATTATATTTTCTTTGAGTAGTTTCTTTTAAAGTTGTTTTCAATTTCTATTTTTATTCTGAACCTAGCAAACAAAAAGGGATGTGTGTGTGTGTGTGTGTATGTGTGTGTGTGTGTGTGTGTGTGTAGTAGAACATCTAGGTAGTGCAATGGAGAGAATGCCAGACCTGGAGTCAGGACATTCACCTTCCTGAATTCAATCCAACCTCAGACACATTAATTAGCTGTGTGGCCCTGGACAAATCATTTACCCCCATTTGTCTATTTTTCCTCTGTAAAATGAGGTGGGCAAGGAAATGGAGAAGCATTCCAGTAAATTTGCCAAGAAAACGAGTCAGACAAAACTGAAATGACTGAATAGTGCTAGGTGCTATTCATTTTGATAATATAATATTTAATATTTTAAGAATATAATAAGATTAGGCTTTATATCCAAAGTGGTTCTGCTTGTCTGTTTTTTTCTGACTTTCTGAGATGTTTCTTCAGACCCAGAGGAAAGCCTTTGAGGCTCTAAGTTGTACTTTTCTTCATAGGCAATAGTAGCACCTTAAGAGGAAATGTGATCTAGTGGATAACATCCTGGATTTGGGAGTTAGAAAGGCCTTCCTTCAAATTCCATCACAGCTGTGTGGCCATGGACAGACAAACCACTTAACAACTCAAAGCCCAAATTTTCTATCTCTAAAATGGAGAACGGATAGTCTTTGAAGATGGGCACTGTTTTTTGCTCTTTTTTTGATACAAAGCACAAGTACTTGTTGTTATTGATGATGATGATAGCCGTAGAACCTGTCTCATAAGCTTTATGTGAGGTTTACATTAAATACCCATAATGGTTTTTTTATGAGTTAATTTTAAAGTGGTACAAAAATGTCAGTATGATGGAAAATGTAGATCCTGGTACTTCAAACTAACCAAATGCCTCAAGCAGAGATGTGATGACCTCTATATAATTACAAATTTGATTCTTTTTACTAAGAAGACACACTATTAGATTCATTACATACTGCCAGCACTGGCTCTCCCTTACTATCCATCCTCCCTGCATCTAACAACTGCCCCTTTGAGAATTGAGAAGCTCTCTGCTCCTGGCTCACTGACAACTTCAGGCTAAAAGGTATAGAAACTCATGCTCAGTTGACCTCTCTTGCAGTGAAGGGTGAAGAGGTCTGGAGATAGTTGGTGAAATGAGATGATCTCTGCATGAAGAGCTTTCTAGAGGGAGAATCCTACCCCATCGTCAAGGATAAAGGCATTTTCCTTTGGAGAATGGAGATGGGTGAGAGCAGGAAATACAAACTCTTTTCAGCCATCATAGAAATATGATTTACTGTTATTAGCAGAGAAGGTATTAAATAGTAATAATATTTTACACTAATATAATGTTGTATAAATTTGTTCATATTATAAAAAGATTCAAATATTTCAGGCTAAATGTCTTTTCTTGAGAAATTCATGAAATAACATGTAGTCCCTACACTTTTGCTATTTCCAGTAATGGGCATTGCAATTATTCTAGCTTCAATTACACTATTTTAGAGAACTGGCCTTAATGCCAAGAAAATCTACATTCAAATTATGCCTCTGACATATACTGGTTTTTGTGACTGAGCAAATTATTTGATTTTGTTTTTAAGGCAATTTTCTTAGTTGCATAGAAGGTAACCACACTTTTAGAGAGTTTCTTCAATCTGAAGTTCTTGATACCCATGAAAGCACAGGTCTAGTTTCTTTCCCTGTTATTTGTGGATGGAGTATATGCACCCTAGAAATTAAGTCATTGTCAAAAAACTAATGCTACTCCAAAATAAGTATGATGAAGAATGGGTTTTCTCTTTTTCTCTCATTTCCTAGTGAACTGGGGTTTATGCAGTCTAAGTTGTGTTATCCAGGTGGGTAATTACATAGGACAATTCTTCAAGAGATACCCCAATATGGCACAAAATAATATTATCCTTTCTCCCCGGAACTGCATAACATTTGTACTTCAGGGTTGCCAGGAATCTTGGAATATGTGCATTAATAAAACTTTTTCCTTTCCCACTCAAACCTGGGGAAATATCTTCCACTTTTAGGAACTAGTGTGAGAGTTTCTTCAAGAAAACTCTTCAAAAGGGAAAAAGTCATCTGATGGAATGTTAACTCCTTGAAAGTTGGATTTGTTTAAATTTTTTTTTTGTATTTGTATCCTCAAAACTTAGCATAGGGACTGGCACTTAGTAGTTGCTTAATAAATGGCTTATTGCTGATTTGATTGATTCCATGATCTTCTTTAAGAACTCTCTACCCTTTGCTGATCTTCAAGAGCAAATTAATGATATAAAACTCTGTGTGTGTGTGTGTGTGTGTGTGTGTGTGTGTGTGTGTGTGTGAGAGAGAGAGAGAGAGAGAGAGAGAGAGAGAGAGAGAGAGAGACAGACAGAGGGAGAGACAGAGAGAGATAGGGATTGGGATGAAGGTTTTCTAACAGAACTCTAGTCAGTAATTTTGACATCTAGAATAAGGACTATTGGGGATTTCAAGATGCTGTGGAGGGAGTGAATCAGGGATATTTGCCTTTATCATGAAAACAGAGAGCCTTGAGTAATATGGACTGGGACCACTAATGATCCAAAAGACTTTTTTAGCAGAGGCAGCAAGAGAGGACCAGGCAACAAAGAAGCTCATTTGGTATAGGATTACTGAAGGAAAGAGGAATACTATCTGTAAGCTTTTTATTTTAAGTAATTATTCTTGATAATTAAATACAAAGTACAGTTCTTTCTACTTACTGAAGAAGAGGGAAGTATCATTAATGACAGCTCTTTTTGGCTTTCCCTAGTTTCAACATTAGTATATAGCACAAGTTTAAACTTTTATACTTTTATCGCTCAATGTTTACATTTAAATGATGTTCAAAGGCGCTTTACATTTTCTTTTTAATTTGTAGTTGATATAGACTGCAATAATGTCAGCTGGAGAAGTTTGTTTTCCATATCATCCACAAGAAGTTTTCTGATTGTGATAGAATCTGAAATAAGAAATGGAATCTAGTTTCTAACATACTTGCAACCAAAAATCATCGATGCCCCAAATATATTACAGTCATTTTCATCATACTGTTCTGACTTTGTTATAAAAATATAAAACTCACAGAGACTTTATGAAGGATCTGTGTGGATATTTTTGTGCCAATATAAAATATATAGTGGGTACATGTAAACTGAAACACAATCCTATTTATCAACAAAAAGCATTATTGAGGTGATTTCCAAATTGTTACACAAATAATTTATAGAAAAAGTACTAAAATAAATGAGATGTTTGGAAAACAAGTGCTAAATATTCATCTTTAACATTTTGTATTCCTGAATGTCTCCATGATGTTAAGCCCAGCCACTTTCTCTTTCTCAGAGGTCATGAGATCTAACAAGGAGATTTTGCCATGGGAATGTCTTAAAGTTATTTTAAGAGGACCACTCCATTTTCTCAAAGTGATATGGGCCTCTACCTTCTTCCTCTAAGTGCATTGTGGAGATTTATAAATGGACAGTACTGCTAATAATTACTACTACTACTAATGATAATGACTAACATTTACAGAGTACTTAGTGATTTACAAATAGCTTTATATATCTTATTTATGTGATCCTCCTAACAATTACATGAGGTCAGCACTGCTCTTATCTCCATCTTATAAATGATATTAAGTAAGTCACTTTCTCTTTAGGAGAAATGATTATTAATAACCAGTATCTTGAGGAGATTCAGAAGTCTCCCCTTTTTTCTAAATTTCTCTTCTTAAGAAGACCAATTTTCTTGAAGGACATCATTAATAATGGAATTACATTACCTCTTCTTAGACCCCATCCAACTTTACAAGAAATATAATCTAAGGTCTGGAAACCCATTACTTTCTATTCAAATTTAGATGGAAACATGTCCTGTTGTCTAGATAGCCCAACACTATGATGGTTTGAGAAGAGATAATTTCTCTGTTCTATGATGACATGATATCACTAGCAGCCCTCATTGTATTGGAGGGTGTATAAACTGTGAGCCTACCACTATGTCATAAGATGGTCAAATGACCGTACTTTTATTAGTAACATGCTGGCTGCCTTAATAAAATGATGAAAGTACCCAGAAAAGGATATTTTCTGAACCTTTTTAATTGTCATATAATATCATGATTCTACCACTACTGGGTATCTCAGGTCTTCCTGACTCGAAATCTAATGCTCTGTCTACTATTACACCTCCTTGCCTCTTAAAGGTGGAAAAAAGAATGTATGTTATGGGATAAACTGATCCAGGCATCAATTCAAATATGGGGAAGTACAGAACCAACTGTGAAATCATGTGTAGGCAACATCACTTAAACATATTTGTGAATGGACCCTAATGGTTTTGTGATGATTGGATACCTCCTTTATAATTCTCAGCATCCTCACCATCCCTTAGTATCATTGCTCAACATTTATGAGTGTCCAGCATATATTTGGGCCCAAATAGCTGATGTGTTTTTGAATTCTTGCTCAGTTCGTTTTTTCCCCCTGGTCATGTGGTATCATAGCGTTGCTGTATTGCTATTTTCTTTTCTTCTCCAGGGGATGTATTTCATTGCTAGGTGGTTGCTTCTCATTTAGGGCAAGAGATGTGTAAGGTAATTTGACAGCCTTTGGGATGAAAGGATCTTTTACCAATCAGTACCCATTATTATAACTGTTATTGTTGCTTTTACTTAAATGGAGTGAATGGCAGGTGCATGACCTGGTGAATCAAGATCCAATCTGCCTGAACTTGCCCAAGCACAAAAGATTTTCCCCACAATGGCATAATATGTAGGGAGAAGCTACAGAGACAAGATTGCCCTGATGCCTGGAAGAAACGATCATTCATATGACCTGCTTCTTGAGCTCTTCAGAAATAATGAGCCTGGTCAGCAGAGCATGACTAAGTGGTTACAGGTTATATGGCAGAAAGCCAGCAAAAGGGTCTGTCAGGTTAAACAAACCTGCCAACAGCCAGGAAAAGGCATTCTCCAAAGACATATTTGGAGCCTCCATATGGTTGACTTTATCCTGGGAAAATGAACAAGAACTTGTGTTACAAAGATTCTCTGATTTTGTCTTTAGTTTTTCTTTCAATGTGTTACAGTGGGTAGAAAATATTATTACTAGAACCAGAATGTGAGTGAGCCTGGGTAAGGCCTTAACTCTTACTCTGCCTCAGTTTCTTTATTTGTAAATAACATTCAAATTACCTTATGGAACTCTTTGTGAAAGTACTTTGGAAAGTGAATTATTGTTTTTATTGTTGCTAATTTTCATGATTATACTCACTCTTCTCACACCCTTAGGAAACATTTTCTCTCCACAAATATTCCTCAGCAGAAGAAAAATTTGTAGGAATTTGAGTTTACATTGTGCCAATTTTTTCTCTCTTTTAGAGGATTTCTCCCCCTTGGAGGCAATCATAGATAATTCATACTCCCATTACCTTATAGTAATCCACAGACCATTTTCTAGGTGACAAATCCACATATTAGTATCAAAGTCATGAGTTTTTATAAGATCTATAATACCACCCCACATCTCTCTCTGTCTCCTATCTTATGACATATATATATATATATATATATAATATGTATATTTTTCTCTCTGTGTGTACACACACACACACATATATATATATATAATTTGTGCATATATATATATATATATAATTTGTGCATATATATATATATATATAATTTGTGCATATAGAGAGAAGTCTCCATTATATATACATACATACATATATATGTATATTTGTATAATAATAAATGCAAACAGGTATTTTAGTTATAGCCACCATAATGTCACATTTCTTTTTATCCATTCCCTAAACATCAGCCTTATCTGGAGTATCAATAGAAAACTATTTTGGAGCCCATACAATGGAACTGACAACCTCTATGTTAAATTATCTTGAAATATCTGCTTTGGATAGTGTTCTAAATTATTCTAGCTTAATATTCAGATACCCCTGTGCTTTCATCAATTTGGATGTTGTCTCTGATATCCCATTCTGCATAGCATTTATCGATGTGTCCCAATAATTTTTCAATAGAAGGTCCATCTAAGCTGTTAGAGCATGTGCTTGACTTCTGCTGATATTGAAACAATATAAGTTGGGGAGGAGAGTCAAAATGGTGGTATGAAGTCACAATTGCTAAACTCTCAAAACAACCATATAAAATACTGAACAAAATTCTGATGGGGGAAGCCAAGAAAAAGTCACAGTGAGTATTTTTTTCAACCCAGGGTAACTTAAAAGATGGAAAGAGAAATCTAAGAACACATATGGGAGTCAGCCAAGAGTGTCACACAGTAGCAAATGTAGAAACACTAGTGTCCAGAGACAGTAAAGGGACTGAATACCTGGTCAGAAAGATATCCCTGTTTTAATACTGGGCCTAAGATCAGGTGTCATTTGTCATCTCTGTCTCCTATCTAGTTTCAGGTTACAGTTCATAACAGAGAGTGATCACTGTCACAAGGGAATAGGGATCTACCTGGGTAAGGACAGAGCACACACCAGGAGGGTAATAATCAGTCCTCTCTCAGATCACAGTATTTTGGAGGTACAAACAAAGTTTAGACCTCCAGATTGAGCTTAGACTTAATAGAAGGATAAACTAGTCATTTCCTCTAGAGGTGAGCAATGGCCAATTCTAATATAAAATTCAAAATCAAGAAGCAAATGGAAAATAAACAAACAATAACAACAACAACAACAAAAACCTAAACAACTTGATCATAAAAAGTGACAGGGAAGGTCAAAATACATACTCAGAAGAAAACAATGACTTGAAAATGTCTATAAGCAAAGTCTCAAAGAAAAATATAGATTAGACACAAACCCACCAAGAATTCCTAGAAGAGTTTTTTAAAAAAGAGAGATAAAAAAGAGGACGAAAAAAGAGAGCAATAAACTTTAGAATATCAAATAAAAGTGGTGGGAAAAAATTTGGAAAAATAAAAGAGATCTATGAAAGAAAGTAAAAAAGAATTAGCAGCTTGGTAAAGATATACAAAAATACTGAAGAAAATAAGTCCTTAAGATCAGAATTGGCTAAGTGATAAGAGTTACAAAAACAACTTCATAAAAATTAGAATTAGTCAGTGAAAGCTAGTGACTTCATGAAGCATCAAGAAACAAGAAAAAATAAGTAAAAGATTGAAAAAAAAAGAAAATGTGAAATGCCTCATCAGAAAAACACCTCACTTGGAAAAGATTAAGAACAGATCATTTTTAAAAAGCCCACCCATCTATTTCAAAAAAATTATAAAGAAAACTTTCCAGAAACAGAGGGCAAAGTAGAGAAATCAACTGCTCATCTCAAATTAAATTTCCAAATAAACCCTCTCAAGGATATTATAAACAAATTCTAGAGCCTCCCAGCTCAAGAGTAAATACTATAAGCAACCTGGAAGAAAACATTCAAATATAAATATAATTACAGTCAGGCTCACCCAAGATTTAGCAGTTACTACTATAAAGGTGCAGAGGGGTAGGAATATGATTTCTATGTTACAGAAAGGTAAAGGAACCAGAATTATAATTAAAAATAACCTACCTAAAAAAACTAAATATAATCGTACAAGGAGAAAATGTATATGTAATGAAAGAGAGGATTGTCAAGCATTTTTCATAAAAAGACTAGAGCTGAATAGAAAATGTGATGTTCAAATTCAAGATTCAAGGGAAGCATAAAAAAGTAAACATGCATGAGAAATCATGTGAGGTTTAACAAGTTAAACTGTTTACATTTCCATATAAGAAGATAATACATGTAGCACTTAAGAATTTTATCATCATTAGGTCAGTTAGAAGGTATCTACTTACACAAAAGACATGAATAGGTGTGTATTATGTTGATATGTTCTTAAAAGAAGAATGGAAAGATGAGAAAGAGAGTCACTAGTTGAAGGGTAAAAGGAGATGAAAAATGGAAAAACTTCATGTAGAGAAGTTTTAAGTGTTTTATGAAGAGGGAAATGCAATGAGAGGGAGAATGGGTAATGGTTTGTATATGACCTTACATGATCTTGAAAGAGGGGATATCAATTTAACCTATCTATCTTACCCAAATATACATGTATGTACATATATACACAAATATATCCGTACACATCAATATAACTTGATTAATCAATAGATAGATGAAGAAAGAAAGAAAGAAATTGATGTTATCAAACAGGGAAGTAGGAGGGAAAGAAGTTAAGACAAAGCAGTAAGCAACAAGATGGAGGAGACTTAAAGGACGCAGTAGTCAGAAATAAAACAGACTTTTGAGGAGAGGACAAGGCAAAAAAGAAAAAGAAAAAGAAAAAGAAAATCCACAGTTGACAATCATAACAATGAATGTAAATGGGATATCCTCACCTATAAAATGGAAGAGAATAGGAATATTAGAAACCATAATTCAACAATATGTTATTTTTAAGAGACAGTAGCTGAAATAGAAAGACAGACACATAGTTAAAATGAGAGAATAGAGCAGAATCTATTATGTGTCATCTGAAGCAAAGAAATCAGGGGTAGTAATAAGTATTTCAAAACAAACTAAAAGATAAACCTAATTAAAAGAGATATTCTGGGAAACTACCCTTTGCTAAAAGGGCATCATAGATAATGAATTAATAACAATTTTGAACACATATGTATCAAATGACACAGCATCCAAATTCTTCAAGAAAAACTTAAATAAATTATAAAAATAAGTATACAATAAATCTATATTAATGGGGAACTTCAAATCACCTTCTTAGGGATAGATACAGCTAACTATTAAACAAAGTAGTCAAGAAAATTAATAGAATTTTTTTTAAAAAGTTAGATATGATAGACCTCTGAAGAATATTGAATGGGAATACAAAGGAAAATACCTATTACTCAGAACATTTACAAATATTTAAGAACTTTTACCAAAATTGTCATGTATTAAGACATAAAAAGTTTACAAAGAAATGGCAACAATACCAGTAGAGCATCTTTTCCATCCACCAACCATTTTTTACCTTCCTACACCCTGTATCTATGGACACTCTGTATCTATGAACCTATGGAATAGCTAGGACCCTAATCTTATGGGAATCTGTCTACTCACACAGAAAAACTTTTTTTGAAATTTCATCATATCTTTATTATGTGAAGCATTTAACATACGCATTTGTTATGTATGGCTGTGTTAAGTATCATTGCTTTATAAGCTTTTTATTATTAAAGATTTTTATTTACAAAGCATATGCATGGGTAATTTTTCCAACATTGACCCTTGTATAACTGTTCAAATTTTCCCCTCCTTTGCCCATTCCCTCCCCTAGCTGGCAGGTAGTCCAACATATGTTAAATATATTTAAATAAATGTTAGATCCAACATATGTATAGGTATTTATATAGTTGTTTCGTTGCACCAAAAAAAAATCAGATCAAGGAAAAAAAAAGAAAAATTGAGAAAGAAAACAAATGCAAGTATATAACAATAGAGAGAGTGAGAATGCTATGTTATGGTCCATACTCTGTTCCCATGGTTTTCTTTCTGGGTATAGATGGCTCTCTTTGTCACTGCACAAGTGGAACTGGTTTGAATCATATCATTGTTGAAGAGAACCATGTCCATCAGAATTGATCGTCGTATAGTCCTGTATTTGCCATGTATAATGATCTTCTGGTTCTGCTCATTTCACTTAGCATCAGTTCATGTAAGTTTCTCCAGGCCTCTCTGAAATCATCCTGCTGATCGTTTTTTAGAGAGCAATAATATTCCATAACATTCATGTACCAAATGTTATGGAATAATTTATTCAGCCATTCTCCTATTGATGGGCATCCATTCACTTTCTAGTTTCTAGCCACTACAAAAAGAGCTGCTACAAACATTTTTGCACATGTGGGTTCCTTTCCCTCCTTTAAGATCTCTTTGGGATATAAGCCCAGTAGAAACACTGCTTGATCAAAGGGTATACACAGTTTCATAACTTTTTGAGCATATTTCCAAACTGCTCTCCAGAATGGTTGGATCCATTCACAGGTCCACCAATAATGTATCAGTGTCCCAGTTTTCCCACATCCCCTCCAACATCCGTCATTATCTTTTCCTGTCATATTAGCCACTCCAACAGGTATGTAGTGGTATCTCAGAATTGTCTTAATTTGCATTTCTTTGATCAAGAATTATTTGGAGCACCTTTTCATGTGACAAATAGTTTCAATTTCTTCATCTGAAAATTGTGTGTTTATATCCTTTGACCATTTATCAACTGGAGAATGGCTTGAATTATTATAAATTTGAGTCCATTAGAAATGAAGCCTTTATCAGATCCTTTGGATGTAAAAATGTTTTCCCAGTTTATTGCTTCCCTTCTAATCTTGTCTGCATTAGTTTTGTTTGTACAAAAACTTTTTAACTTAATATAATCAAAATATGGTCAATAATGATCTCTAGTTCTTCTTTGGTCACAAATTCCTTCCTCCTCCACAAATCTGCGAGGTAAACTATCCTATGTTCTTCTAATTTATTTATAATCTCATTCTTTATGCCTAAATCATGAACCCATTTTGATCTTATCTTGGTGTACAGTGTTAAGTGTGGGTCAATGCCTATTTTCTGCTATACTAAGTTTCCAATTTTCCCAGCAGTTTTCAACAAATAGTGAATTCTTATCCCAAAAGCTGGGGGCCTTTGGATTTGTTAAATACTAGATTGTTATAGTCATTGGCTATTTTGTTCTGTGAATCTAATCTATCCCACAGATCAACTTCTCTATTTCTTAGCCAGTACCAAATGGTTTTGATGACTGCTGCTTTATAATATAGTTTTAGATCAGGTACAACTAGGCTATTTCATTTGCTTTTTTCTTGATTATTTCCTTTGAAATTCTTGACCTTTTGTTCTTCCAGATCAATTCTATTGTTATTTTTTCTAGTTCAGCAAAATAGTTTCTTGAGATTTTGATTGGTATAGCACCAAATAAATAGATTAGTACTGTCATCTTTATTATATTCGCTTGACCTATCCATGAGCACCTGATGTTTTTCCAGTTGTTTAGATCTGACTTTATTTGTTTGGAAAGTGTTTTGTAGTTTTGCTTATATAATTCCTGACTTTCCCTTGGCAGCTAAATTCCCAAATATTTTATATTATCAACAGTTATTTTAAATGGAATTTCTCTTTGTGTCTCTTGCTGTCGGATTTTGTTAGTAATGATTTTGTTACTTTTGTTCTATGCAATTTTTTCCTTTTCTATCTTCCATTTCATAAATTCTGTTTTTAAGGAGTTATTTCCTTTTTCCATTTCACAAATTCTGTTTTTAAGGAGTTATTTTCTTTTTCTATTTCACAAATTCTGTTTTTCTGGGAGTTGCTTTTTTCCCATTGTATCAAATCTATCTTTTTCCATTTCACTAGTCTATTTTGTGTTGCCTTTTCCAAACTCTCTTGCAAAGTTTTCATTTCCTTTCCCCATTTTTCTTCTAGCTCTCTTTTTAGATCCTTTTAAATTTCTTCCAGGAGAGCCTTGTGTGATGGGGACTAGGTTATACTGCCTTTTTGGGCTTCATCTGGAGACAATCTGTTTTTAGTCTCCTCAGGGTTTGAAATCTGTTCTTCTCTTTCACCATAGAAGCTGTCCATTTTCAGAGTCTTTTTTACTTTTTTACTCAATTTTTTAAAAAAAGTTAAGGTCTGCCTTTAGGGAGGAGTAAGTTTTCCAAGGTGGCACAGCTGCACTGGGTCAGTGCTGACTCATTCCTTGTCCTGGGTGGGCATGGCCAGGTCTAAAGAGATTCTGGAGTTTTGGGGTTCACCCTTTACATTTTGTGTTTGTGTTGGATGTTTTCTAACTTTTCTGTTGATCTACTGGTTTGCAACCAGGGCAGAGTAGCCAACACTGCTATAAATTCCTATAGATTTTTCTGGTAGATTGTCTGCCACACAAAGTCTGCACCAACCTGGGGCTCTGCTCTGTCTGCACTAGCATTTGTGCTCAGCTGCTTATGCTGGCTGCCTCCCTCCTGTTTCCAGTTGAAACAGATCTTTTCTGGCGATCTTTAAAATTATCTTCTGTTGATAATTTGTTGCACTCCCAATATTTGTGGGTTCTGCCAGTCCAGAGCTAATTCAGAAATTGGATTTTGTAATTGGTGTGAGGGTGTAGAGAAATTCAGAGAGAAATATGTGTCATCTCTGCCATCTTGGCTCTGCCAGGAAATATCACTTTATATTTTTTAAGAAATATTATGATACATGTTGTGTTTTATGTTTTTTTATTTGTTTTTAACTTTTTTGAGTTCTAGATTCCTTGCTTTATCTCTACCCCCCAATGAAGAAGCCACATGTGAAGTTATGTAAAACATTTCCATAAAAGTCATGTAAAAGAAAACATAATGTCCCCCTCTAATGAAAAAAAATAACCTTTAAGAAAAATAAAGGAGAAAGAGAGAGGAGAGAGAGAGAGAGAGAGAGAGAGAGAGAGAGAGAGAGAGAGAGAAAGGGAGGGAGGGAAGGAAGAAGAAAAGGAGGGAAGAAGAGAGAGAGAGGGAGAAAGAGCATGCTTCAATTTGTATTAAGACACAATCAGTTCCTTCTCTGAGTATGGATTTTTCATCATAGATTCTTCATATTAGTCATGGGTCACTGTTTTGCTGAGAATATCAAAGCATGACAGCTGGTCATCCTACAACATTGCTATTACTTTGTATACAATGCACTTTGCTTTGCTTAAGCTTGTAAAAGACTTTCCAAGTTTTTTTTTTCTTCTGAGAACATCCTGCTCATCATTTCCCATGGAAAATTAATATTCCATCACAATTACATGCTACATTTTTATCAAGCCATTCCCCAGTTGAATGACCTTCCCCTCAGTTTCCAATTTTTTGCTTTGAGAAGAAAGATGCTATACATATTTTTTGTACATATAGGTCCTCCTTTTTTGAATCTCTTTTGATATTCATGCCTACTAGTGGTGTGGTTAGGTCAAAGGATATGTATGAATTTATAGCTCTTTGGGCACAGATATCTTTTTGTCCTTTATCAATTGGGACATGGCTCTCATGTTTTATAATTTTGACTCAGTTGACCTCTGTGTTTGAGAATTGAGGCCTTAGAAAAACTTTCTTCAAATTTCTTTTTACAATTTCTATTGATAACTATTATCTACTATTTATTCTTTCTCTTCTTTCACTTTGTCCTCCCTCAAAAGTGTTTTGTTATTGATCACTGCCTCCCCAAATATGATCTATTTTTTTTTATCACCCTCCTCCTTTCCCATATCCCATTTCCCTCCAATTTTCCTACAGGATAAGATAGCTTTCTATCCTCACATTGAGTGTGAATGTTATTTTCTCTTTGAACCCATTCTCATGAGAGTAAGGTTCAGTCCCTCTCTACCTCTCCTCCTCCTCATACCCTCCACTGTAAAAGTTTTTTCTTGCCTCGTTTTAAATAGAAGATAATTTATACCACTCAACATTTCCCTTTCTCTCTCTCCTAGTATATTCCTCTCTCATCCTTAATTTCATAATTTTAAAAAAGACATTATCCCTTCGCATTCAACTGACACCTGTGCTCTCTGTCTAAATATACTCCCTTTAACTGCCATAATAATAAGAAAGTTTTGAGTTACAAGTATCATCCTCCCATGTAGGAATATAAATAGATAAACCTTATTAAATTCTTTAGGGTATCACTTTCCTGATTACATTCTTTTTGTTTCTCCAGAGTCCTATATTTGAAAATCAGATTTTCATTCAACTCTGGTCTTTTTACCATGAATACTTGAAATCCTCTATTTCACTCATGACCACCTTTTGCTTGAAAATTCTCATTTCATAGAATGTTCACCTTTTTCTCTGCAGAATGGGTTTTGCTGGGTAGATTATTCTTTGTTGTAATTCTAGCCCCATTGCTCTTAAGAATATTATATTCCAAGCCCTTTGGTCTTTTAATGTAGAAACTTCTAAATCATATCATCCTGACTGGATCCATAATACTTGAATTGTTTCTTTCTGGATGCTTGCAATATTGACCTGGGAGTTTTGGAATTTGGCTGTAATTTCCTGGGTGTTTTCATTTTAGGATCTCTTTCAGGAGGTGATCAGTGGATTCTTTCTATTTATATTTTACCCTCTGGTTCTCGAAGATCAGGACAGTTTTCCTTGATAATTTCTTTAAAGATGATGTCCAGGCTTTTTTTGAGCATGACTTTCAGGTAGACCAATAATTTAAAAATTATTTCTCCTGGATTTATTTACTAGTCAGTTGTTTTTCCAATGAGATATTTCAAATTTCTTTTTCTATTTTTTCATTTTGGGGGTTGATTTATTGTACCTTAATTTTTCATAAAGTCATCAGCTTGCGTTTGCTCTATTCTAATTTTAAGGAATTGTTTTCCTCAGTGAGTTTTTGCACCTTCTTTCACAATTGACCAATTTTGCTTTTTAATGCATTCTTCTCTTCATTAGATTTTTGTATTTCTTTTTGCATCACACTTTTTTCCTAATTTTTCCTCTATCTCACTGACTTGATTTTTTTTGCTGAGGCAATTAGAGTTAAGTGACTTGCCCAGGGTCACACAGCTAGGAAGTGTTAAGTGTCTGAGGTCAGATTTGAACTCAGGTCCTCCTGATTTCAGGGCTGGTACTCTATCCATTTTTATGATTTTCAAAATCTCCTTTGAGCTCTTCCATGCTCTGAAAACAATTCTTACTTTTTTCTTGGAGTTGTTGGATGTAGGAACTTTGACTTTGTTATCATCTTCTGAGTATGTGTTTTAATCTTTGTCACCAGAGTAACTTTCTATGTTGTCCCCTCATTTTTCTAGCCTATTACTCAGCTTTTAACTCTTTGTTACAGTAGGGCTCTGTTTCTATGGTGGAGGGTGAATTGTTTCAAGCTATTTTCCAAGATCCTTCTAAGGACCTGACCACAATCCCTCTTTTCTGCCCTGGAACTGTGAAGAATGTCCCCACTCCACTGTAAGGCAACAATGACAATGGGTCCAGGACCACTACTGGGGCTGGGGCTTGCAAGATGGATTCCCACTTTATTGCCACAGACCTTTAATGCTGAACTTCCAAGTCCTTTTTGGTGTTTCTGGGCTGAGAGGTCTGGAAGCTATCAGTACTGCTGCTGATTCAGAGGTCCTGCTTTGCTGAAGCTGGGGTTGGGACTGGAACTGGCTAAGGGGAAGTGCTGGGGAGGCCGCACTAGGATTATGACCTGGGTCTGGTTCCATAAACCTTTTCTGCTGACCTTCCAAGACTGGTGGATCTAGAAACTACTAGTATTAACATTGATTCAGAGATCCCTAGATTTGTTAGCTACTTGACTGGCATGGGGCTGGGGCCCAGCTATGCTAAAGTTTCCTACACTAGGACTGCACACTGAGCTCCCACCTTGGTTCCACAGATTTTTTTTTCTGCTGACATTCTAAGTTTTCTTCAGTTGGAAAATGTTCTACTCCATCTTTTTTGATATTCTGTTTCTCTAAAATTTGTTTAGTCATTATTTAAAGGAATTTGGAGCAATTTAGGGGAGCATTTAGGTGAGTTCCGGCCTTTACTCTGCCATCTTGGCTCTAGCTCCCTACTCCAGAGTTCAAGAGAAAATCTCTATGGCAAAGTTTAGGAATAACTCATGTCTAGGGTATGTCCTAAAATGTATTATTCCCTCTGGCACTTATTATGCAAAGCAGTAGCTAGTATAGACAGCTTTTTACTTCTTGCACCACAAAATAAATATTTAAAATACTTATAGACACATATCCACAAATACTTAAAACATGAAAAAATAACTCACCACTTCTATTATTTTCTTCTAGGAGAAATAGACTGTGGGAAAATGTATGGTACTGCTGAAAAGATGGTTACATTCACCTCAGATCCAAAGTACTGAAAGAATTCACAAAATCTCTGTCTTCTGGACAGCCAGGCATGAATTGGGCTTTCTTAATCATTTCAATTGTAACATCCTCCTTGATATGGTCATTTTCTCTTCTGAGAGTTGTGTAACTCATTAAAGGCCTCCTTCTAGACAACCAAAGATTTTCAATCCAATTGAAAAGATAAAAATTATACTAAAATTATTATCCTAAAGTACAAGACTATGTCAAATTTATGGCAAAATATTGGAATTAATGGATTTCAATCCTAGTCCTGATTGTTCACCCCGCTCCCTCAAAAAAAAGGAAGAGAAGAGAATCTATAAATTAAAGGCAATGAGCATGACTTTGATTTTTGGAAAAATTCTAAATTAGTTTATTAAGGAATTGATCGATGAACACCTAATTAGGAAAGCAATTGTTACAAATGGCCAAGACAATTTGATCAATAACAGACCATTCCAGACCAACTTTATTACTTTTTTTTTTGATAAGGCAGTTGGGGGGGATATCATAGATACAGTTTGCTTGGATTTTACCAAAGGTTTTTATGGGGAAAAAAGCTTAGATAAAGGTATGAAAGCTAATTTATCAAATTTGTATTTGGCAGAAACCTAGGGGTAATAGCTAACACACTTGATAAAAAGTAGTTTACAATATTTACAGACTAGAAAATTGGGCCAGATCTAATAAAAATTTAATTTTAATACCATAAATGAAAACTCTTATATATAGTTGCCAAAGAAAAATCAACTTCAAGATTACAAAATGGAAAAAAAGCACAATTAAAAAGCATTTTTTTCTAAATAAAAAAATAGGTTTTTTGATTAGATTCACTGCAAGTTCAATATGAATCAACAACCAAATGTGAAAACCAACAATCAAAACCTAATGTGACTTAGAATTAATTAAAAGAAGCATTACTTCCAGGGATAAAAATTAATATTTCTATAATTTGACCTTGTTGAGGGAGCAGTCTGAGCCTTACTTCCTTTATTTGTATGTAATACCTCCTCTAGGATTGTTTTCTTCTCACTCTTTTTTACAGCTTGAGGCCTGAGGGGGTTAGATGTCCCAGCTTTAAAGTCCTCTTTGTGTTCACATTGATAAAACTATAGTTCCAAAGTTCCTCTCCCACCTTGTACTTAGCTTGAATAGCCAACAAGGAGATATAATTAACTTAAAACAAAGGCAGAAAATGAAATGTCATGAGAAGACCGGAATCTATAAAACATTCCCTCTACGTCTCACTACAAACCTGGTGTACTCTCATAAATATACACTGTATTAATAGTAAGAAAAGGAAAATATTTAGAACACAGTAGTAGAGAGGTACACACTCAGAGAAAATGTGGCATAGGCAATTTAAACCTCTGGCACTGTATTTAGTCAATCAATAAAATTTTATTAAATGTTTATTATGTGCCAGGCAGTATAATAAGTACTAGGACTTAAAAAAAGACAAAAAGGGTTCCTATCCTAAAAACTCCCATATTCTAATATGAAAGATAAAATGTAAATAGCTACCTCTGTATAAAAGATATACAGAATAAATAGGTTATCTCAGAGAATAAAAGACCATCACCTGGGAGGTTAAGGAAAGGGCGTGCTATAGAAGGTGGGATTTGAGGTGAGTCTTGAAAGCAGCCAGGAATATCAAGAAGCAGGTGTGAGGAAAGGGAGCATTCCAGCCAGTACAAAGGTTTAGTTTTCATTCTCATGGAATCCTCTTTCTGCCACTCCCCAGATTATGAAGTATCCCTGCTGGACTAGTTAGTGAGCTGAGTATCCTGGACCAATTCTTGATACTCAATTTTGAATGACTTTTCCTAACTCTTTTTCCTAACTCAGAGATCATCCTGATCTCAGGTATTTGTTTTCTCAGTCCTTGGACCCGTTTTCTTTTGGGTGTGATGTCTCCTATTGGATGAAGAACTGCTATCAGAGTTGGATTCTTCTTTATTTGCCGGGATCACTTATTCTGTTATGACTGATTGACTTGGAGAGTTTGTCTCTCTTGTTAAGGGGCCATCAGGAACATATCTGAAGACTTATTATTTAGTCATTCAGTTGTATCTCACTCTCACCCCATAAACCATAGCAAGCCAGTATTGTTCATGGGGCTTTCTTAGCAAAGGCACTGGAGTGATTTGGCATTTACTTCTCTAGTGGATTAAGGGAAACAGATTAAGTGACTTGCTTGGTCACACAGCTAATAATCAGGTTAGATTTGAATTTAGGTATTCTTGACTGCAGTGCTTTATTCACTGAACCTTTAATTCCACCAGTTTTAGTGACTCACAAATCTTATACAGGAATAAGTTTAAAGTAAGCTCTTTTTTATGCTTTGGTAAGACCTTATCCCCTTGTGGTCTGTTTTCAATGTTCTTTTTCTTCTATTTGTTATCTAAGTTGGGGAAGGCATGTGTGAATTAAGTTATCAGTCTTTTCCTGATCATCTCCTCCCCATCCCTCCCTGAGGGATGCTTGTAAAATGGGGATCATAGCATTTGTAGTACTTGTTTTTGTGGAGATCAAATTTGATGTGCAAAGTGTTGTGCAAACCTCAGGAAACAAGTATAGACATTAATTATTTATTCCTATATTTTCTGTCCAGCTGATATATTTCTCCTAAATAACACATGCTTAATAAAAGCTCTCTTCTTTGTCTTTGGGTTTATGATACTACTTGCATTGCCATTGAGAGTCTGGGAGCCCTCTCAAGATGTTCCTCTATTTTGGGGGGAAATTTATTTTTCTCTCAATTCCTTTATACCTCAATTTCTTCTTCTATAAAATGGGATTAAGAACACTTCCACTCTTTACATCAAACACAGAGGGTCATACTCTGAAAAACTCAGACATAAATGTAAATCATTATTTTCAAATAGTTGGGAGGGAATTTTTGTTTGTGTGTTTAACCAAAGGGGGTTCTATTTAGAAAACACAAGGTAGAAAAGGGGACAATTAAGCTTTAAAAAGACACAGATGAAGCTTCGCCTAGTGGCAGCTCCTGTTTGTTTAGATAAAAAACTTTCTAGAAACCAAATTGCAGCTTTTCTTTGTGTTCAGTTTGACTTAGTTCAAAATGGAAAAAAAACAACAACTAGACTGTTTTGTTTTTTCCCTCTTGTGTTTCCCAGGTATTTAATTTACTGTGTAACAAACAACTCTCTGAAAACAGCCGTGGATGGTATGAAAACCTTTCCTTTTTATAGCCTTTGTGATTTTTATTTTCATCATTTCTGATTCCTTTGACTTAAATAACAATAGATTTATAAGGATCTGCTTTGTTAGTTGTAATTGTACATATTCTCCATGAACATTTTTATATACAGTGCCTTTTTGTCTTCATCTTCCCAGCAGAATCTAGAATACAGCTTCACAGGACCTTTGTTGCATCTTTCCGAAGGTTGGAGATCCTTGTCAAGAGTCACTTTCTGCTCTCAAGTGAGCATTTAAGTCATTCTTTATACAGAAATCACTTTCTGCCAACTTGCAGAAGAGATTCTTGTTGGGTCTATGGGATGGACTGTCTCAGTGGTATCAAATTCAAGTACTGACAGCCTGTCAAACAAAATAATATAAGAATCCCTATGGCCACATAATGACTTGGAAAAATACAAATTAACATTATCTGTGATCTATTGTATTTGTATTTATTTTGTTAACTATTTCCCAACTGCATTTTAATTTGGTTCTAATCATATTTGAAGGTATTGTGAGCTTGTACTTGATGCCCCTGGGCCCCTAAGATGTCTTCCAATTCTGAGGTTCTGTGATTCTCTTTTTCAGTTTCATAGAAATGATTGTCTTCTAACTCACATGTATAACCAATTTATTATCAAAATCTTGCTTTTTATGTCAATATCTTTCATTTGTGTTTCCATATCTCTACCTACATAGATAGCCACTATCTTTGTCACAATAGGGTATCACTTCTCTCTTGGAAAAGTACAAAATCTTTCTAGTGGGTCTTCTTGTTTTATGTCATTTTGCACTCCTATATATCCTTTATCCAGATGCTATTCAGCTAATCTTCGAGGTCTAACCACGTCTTTCTTCAACTCAATAAACTCCATTGGCTTCTTGGTACTGCTAGCATCAAATCTAAAACCATATTTGTCACTTAAAACTCTTCATAATCTGGCCTTTTTTTCTTCTTCTTAGACTCTACTCCCCTTATACTAATCTGGTCTACTAGCAGCTGCTCCAACATAACACTCTCTTGCAACCTATATATATATTTCTTGGCTCTCCCCCATAACTGGAATGTTCTCCTTCCTCACCTCTGATTCTAGCATTCCTGGTTTTCTTCAATGATCATCTTAAATTCCATCTTATGCAGAATGCCTCATAGCTCTTTTCCTCTTCTAGTCTCTTCCCTCTAAGATTACTTTCCATTTACATTGTATATATCATTTATGTACCTATTTATTCATATGTTGTCTCCTCTATTGGAACATCAGCTTTTTGAGAGGAGGGACTGTGTTTTTGCTTTTCCTTCTATCCCTGGTACTCTCTGGCAAACAGTAAGCACTTAATAAATGTTTGTTCACTGATTAGCTGGATTTAGAAGCCATGTCATATTTATTAAATATTTCCATTTTATCAGCAGAGCATCCAGTACACTGAATTTTTTAAATGTTTGCTCTATTGGTTTGCTTTTCTTCTTTTAACATTTCCTATTATTATTATTATTATTATTATTTTCCTTCATATATAACTATTCTCTTTTGCTAGTTCTTCTAGTAGGTCATGCCTATGGATTCTGTCTTGGTTCCTCTTATCTCCCTTTATACTATGTCACTTGGTGATCTCATCACTGTGGATTCAATTATCATTTCTATGCTGACGATTCTCTTAGCTATCCTTCTTTTTATATTTATGTTCAAGCACTTGCATAATGCCTGGCAGATGAAAAGTACTTAAATTTCTTTCCCTTTCCTTCTTCTCCCTTCCCTTCTTTTTTCCTTTCTTTTGTATATTTTACCCCAGTCTTCCCAACAGAAGTAAATTTCTCAAAAACAAACATGTTTTCCTATTTATTTTCTCTTTCCCTAGAATGCTCAGAACATAATAGATACCTGACAAATGCAATCTGACAGACTATGCTATTAGAAATAGGAAGGAAAACCCAAAGTTCATAGTACAGAAAGAGCTCCAATTTGTAGTTATAGTGACCAGTGAATTATCTTTAGCTGGGCACAATTCTAAAGTAGGTGAAATTTGTATTCAGGGGCAAGAGTCTTTATTTTTTATTCCCTTTCCTCTATGTCACCCCTGTCCCTCTCAATCTATAAAAAATGTACTGTCAGGCAAACAACTTGTCATATTATTTATAACTTCCAGAGAAAATCAGTTGTTTTGTCATCTCTTGTACGAGTACTTGAATTTTAAGCCTGATCTCTAATTATTGTTTGGTCTATTAAGAAATTCCAAGTTGCATGGTCACCAATGGGAAATTTTCATGAGAGGTCCAGTACTGGGCTTCCTAATACCTCTAAAATGATCTCCCTGGGCAGCTGCCTCTTTCTTTATGTAAAGCCAGTCATCCTCAACTTCATTAATGAGTCAAAGGGTGCCCAGTTTTTAATAAGAAAAATATATGCCTATTCATACTCACTAGTGTTTATTAATATGTCCCATACTGTTCAACATTTTAATCAATAACTTGAAGATATAGAAATTGTGCTTCTCAAATTTACAGATGACTCAAGGCTAGGAAGGCTATTTAATACTATAAATGACAGAATTAAGATTCAAAATTATCCTGATACATTAAATTGATAAGCTGAAAGCAACAAGATGAAAATATAAAATATGAAAGATATGGTTTATGAAAGGAAAATTAGATTTGGAGTCAGAGGCACTAGGTTGCTTTTTGTATCTGCCATCTACTATCTGTGTGATATTGGTGAAGTCACTTTACTTTTGGAGATCTCAGTTTTCTTATTTGTAAAATGAGAAGAATGGATTAGATGATCTCAAAGTTTCCTTTCATCTCTAAATGTATAATACATGGTAGAGTGGAAAAATCAAAGGACAAACTTTTAGTGTAGGAAACTGAGTTCAAGTTTTGACCGCCTTCACCCCCAATTGTTTAGGGTTAACAAATGGACCTGTGTTTTCATTGACAGGAAATTCCTAGTTGAGTACATTCTATGCCAATGAAGGTAGGCAAGTTTTGTGCAACTTTGAATCTTGGAAAGTTTTCTTTCTTTTCTTTTCTTTTCTTTTTTTTTTTAAATTAATTAAAGCTTTTTATTTACAAAATATATGCATGGGTAATTTTTCAACATTGATCCTTGCAAAGCCTTCTGCTCCAAATTATCCCTTCCTCTGCCCCCCCCAAACAAGAAGGTAGTCCAATGTATGTTAAATGGGTTAAAATATATATTAAATTCAATATAGGTATACATATTTATACAGTTATCTTGCTGCAGAACAAAAACCAGATCAAGAAGGAAGAAAAAGAAAATAGAGAAAGAAAACAAAATGCAAGCAAACAACAATAGAGAGAGTGAGAATCTATGTTGTCGTCCACACTCTGTTTCCACAGTCCTCTCTCTGGGTGTAGATGGCTCTCTTCATTAATGAACAAGTAGAACTGGTTTGAATCATCTCATTGTTGAAGAGAGACACTCCCATCAGATTTGATCCTTGAATAGTCTTCTTATTGCTTTGTATAATGATCTCCTGGTTCTGCTCATTTCACTCAGCATCAGTTCATGTAAGTCTCTCCAGGCCTCTCTGAAATCATCCTGTTGGTCGTTTCTTACAGAACAATAGTAGTGCATAGCATTTATATAACATAATTTATTCAGTCATTCTCCAATTGATGGGCATCCACTCAGTTTCAGTTTCTTGCCACTACAAAGAGGGCTGCCACAAACATTTTTGCACATATGGGCCCCTTTCCCTCCTTTAAGATCTCTTTGGGATATAAGTCCAGTAGAAACACTGCTGGATCAAAGGGTATACACAGCTTGATAACTTTTTGGGCATAATTCCAGATTGCTCTCCAGAATGGCTGGATCCATTCACAGTTCCACCAACCAATGCATCAGTGTCCCAGTTTTCCCACATCTCCTCCAACATTCATCATTATCTTTTCCTGTCATCTTAGCCAATCTGAGAATGGTATCTCAGAATTGTCTTAATTTGGATTTTTCTGATCAATAGTGATTTGGATTCTTCATCTGAAAATTGTCTGTTCATATCCTTTGACCATTTATCAATTGGAGAATGACTTAAACTATTATAAATTTGAGTCAATTCTCTATATATTTTAGAAATGAGGCCTTTATCAGATCCTTTTAATGTAAAAATGTTTTCTTAGTTTATTGCTTCCCTTCTGATCTTGTCTACATTAGTTTTGTTTGTATAAAAACTTTTTAACTTAATATAATCAAAACTATCAATTTTATGATCAATAATGATCTCTAGTTCTTCTTTGGTCACAAATTCCTTCCTCCTCCACAGATCTGAGCAGTAAATTCTCCTATGTTTTTCCAGTTTGTTTATAATATCATTCATTATGTCCAGATCATGAACCCATTTCAATCTTATCTTGGTATATGGTGTTATGTGTGGGTCAATGCCTAGTTTCTTCCATACTAGTTTCCAATTTTCCCAGCAATGTTGTTAAATAGTGAGTTCTTATTCCAAAAGCTGGGGTCTTTGAGTTTGTCAAACACTAGATTGTTATAGTCATTAACTATTTTGTCCTTTGAACCTAATCTATTCAACTGATTAAGTAGTCTATTTCTTAGCCAATACCAAATGGATTTGATGGCCACTGCTTTATAATATAGTTTTAGATCTGATACAACTAGGCCGCATTCATTTGCTTCCCCCTCCCCAATTCTCTTGAAATTCTTGACCTTTTGTTCTTCCAGATGAATTTTGTTGTTATTTTTTTCTAGGTCAATAAAATAGTTTCTTGGGAGTCTGATTGGTATAGCACTAAATAAATAGATTAGTTTAGGTAGTATTGTCATCTTTATTATATTCACTAGACCTATCCAAGGGTACTTGATATTTTCCAGTTGTTTAGATCTGACTTTATTTGTGTAGAAAGTGTTTTGTAGCTTTACTTATATAGTGCCTGATTTTCCCTTGGCAGAAAGACTCCCATATATTTTATCCTATCAACAGTTATTTTAAGTGGAATTTCTTTTTGTATCTCTTAGTGTTGGATTTTGTTAGTGATGTGTAAGAATACTGATGATTTATGTGTATTTATATTGTATCCTGCAACTTTGCTAAAGTTGTGAATTATTTCTAATAATTTTTTAAATTAACTCTCTAGGGTTCCCAAAATATACTATCATATCATCTGCAAAGAGTGATAATTTGGATTCCTCATTACCTACTCTAATTCCTTTAATCTCTTTTCCTTCTCTTATTGCCAAAGCTAACATTTCTAATACAATATTAAATAATGATGATGATAGTGGGCAATGTTGTTTCATCCCTTATCTTATTGTGAATGGTTCCAGTTTATCCCCATTCCATATGATGTTTGCTGATGGTTTTAAATAGATGCTACTGACTATTTTAAGAAAAAGTCCATTTATTCCTACATTTTATAGTGTTTTTAATAGGAATGGGTATTGGATTTTATCAAATGGTTTTTCTGCATCTATTGAGCTAATCATATGGTTTTTGTTAATTTGTTTATTGATATAGTCAATTATATTAATAGTTTTCCTAATATGGAACCAGCCCTGCATTCCTGGTACAAATTCTACTTGGTTATGGTGTATTATCCTGGAGATGATTTTCGGTAATCTTTTTGCTAGTATTTTATTTAAGATTTTTGTATCAATATTCATTAGGGAGATTGGTCTATAATTTTCTTTCTCTATTTTTGTCCTACCTGGTTTAGGTATCAGTACCATATCTGTGTCTTAAAAGGAATTTGGTAGGGGTCCTTCATTCCCTATTTTTTCAAATAGTTTATGTAGTATTGGAGTTAATTGTTCTTTAAATATTTGGTAGGATTCACATGTAAATCCATCTGGTCCTGGGGATTTTTTCTTAGGGAGGTGATTAATAGTTTGTTGTATTTATTTTTCTAAAATGGGACTATTTAAGTAATTTATTTCCTCTTCTGTTAATCTGAGCAACCTATCTTTTTGTAGATATTTCTCCATTTCATTTAGGTTGTCAAATTTATTAGCATAAAGGTGGACAAAGTAATTCTTAATTATTGCTCTAATTTCCTCTTCATTCCTGGAAAGTTCTCCCTTTTCATTTTTGAGACTACCAATCTGATTTCCCTCTTTCCTTTTTCTAATAAAATTCACTAAAGGTTTATCTATCTTTTTTCATAAAACCAACTCTTAGTTTTGTTTATTAATTCAATAGGGTTTTTTTTTTACTTTCTTAGAAAATTTTCTAGAACACTGAGGGCTTGCATAGACTTATCTAGAGCCAGATACTCAAGTATGAGTCAAATGTCTTCCTAAATAACTTTCTATCTTCTAAGCCATATTACATTTCAGGGGATCATGGACAAGTAAAATAATTACTCTGAACCTCAGTTTTCCCCATCTAAAGATGGGATTAATAATGCCTTTAATATCTATTTATGATGTTTTTGTAAGAAAAGTGCTTTGAAAAGAAAGAAAAAATGAAACTGAACAATGTGTAATTACAAGGAACACATTTGATCTAAAAAAAGTAGAGAAATAGACTTCTCTCCCTTTGCAGAGGTGGTAAAAACTATGGGTATTGAATCTTATATACACTGTCAGACATGATTGATATGTCAAGTGATTTTGCTGAATTGCCTTTTTGTCTCTTGTTTTTTAATTCTTTTAATAAAAGACAGTTTTCTAGGTAGGGAATATTTAGAAATGATTATATGAAAAGAAAAGAAATCAATGAAATAATATTATTTCTTTTTTTTTTCCTTAGAAAGTCTTAGAAGGAAAGGTAATTATGAAGCATACTGAGAATATTTCTGGAGAAGAAAATATAAAGAAGCATCCTTATATATTTGAAAGACAGTTATATGAAGGAGGGAGAAGCCTTGTTCTTTGCTGCTTCAGAAGGCAGTGTTGAGATAAGAGTTTGATGTAGGTTAATCATACCTGGACCCTTTCTCCCTGCACAGAAATGTGTGTGTGTGTGTGTGTGTTTGTGTGTGTGTGACAGAGGCAAAGATAATACTAGTAACATATGTCTGGTCCATTAAAAAAAAGTGTACATATAGTTTGCATATTCCTGAATATGAAAAAACAAACAACCCACAAAACTCAAGGACAATGAATCCTCAAATCCTCTTACCACTTAACTCTTGGATCAGAACTCATGGTAACTGATGTGCTTCCCATGTTTACTAGTTCTATTTTTTCTGGCTTATTGAACTATCATTAAATTGTAGAAGGACTGAGTATATGATTTATTGAATATAAATAATATCTCCTTGCTCAGGTCCCTAACTGGACTGAAATAGGGTGGAAAATAAAGAAAGCAGATTTCTGTTTAACATAAGAAAAATTACCTAGCAAATACAACTATCAGAGAAAGGAACAAAACTTTTTCAGAAATAACTTCCTTGTTTCTGAGAATGATTAAAGAGAGTCTATCAGAGATGGTAAAGAAAGAATGCCTGCTCCTGTGGGAAATTGAACTAGGAAATATCTTTTCAACTCTAAGCTTCTATATTTTTATAATTTATGCATAACTCTTTTGCCTTAGTGAAGCTTAAACTTGGTCTGAGTAAATATTCTGAATGAATATTCTTTGGAATCACTGGGGATGCCATGGGGGATCTAGGTAAAGAAATCCACAAATGCTGTAGGATCTGCTCTAGATCTAAATTAAATCAAAGATTCCTTAGTTAGTTAGTTAGTTTTTAACATACTTTCTGAGAAAGACCTGTGGGGAACACCCTACTGCTTTTTTAACTATTAATTACTGCCACTATGGCGACAGCCATTACCACCATTACTGCACCATTTATTTTTCTTCTACCTCCTCCTTCTCCAGCTTCTTTTCTTCCTTTCTTCTTTTGTTTCTCTTTCTTTTTTCTTTGTTTCTTCCTTTATTTCTTTCTTCTTTTCCCTTCCTTTCTTTCTTCCCATATTTTCCCTCTTTTCTTTTCTCTTCCTCTTTTTCTTTTCCCTTTTCCTTTCTCTATTTTCTTCCTTCCTTCCTTCCCCCTTCTTTCTTCTTTCTCTTTTTCTCTTTCCTTCTTTCCTTTCCTTTTCTCTTTCTTTCTTCAGAGCCTAACACATTGTATTAATGAGAGAAAACATTTAATTTTTGAAATTTATTGAATCAGAAGCTGATTGTCTAAAGGATCTTTATTAAACTGCAAATATTATGTGGTCAAGGTAAAAAAAAAGAAAATCAAAAACAATGCTGCAGATTTATATCATGTTAGTGTATTTTAGAAGTCATCTAATTCAACCACCTCATCTTGGGGTGAAGAAATAGGGGTTTAGAGAGGGGAAATGACTCTTCTAAGATTAATCACTCAAGTTAGAGACAAATCCAGAATTAAAATTCAGACTTCCAGCCTCCTAGTTCATCCTGTTTCCACTATATGACAATGCTTTCTACCTCTTCAACAAACAATTAATCAAAGTCGATAATAATTTCATCTGGTAACCTCAAGTGACACTATTACATGAGTGTTGGTAGAGAAGAAGGAGTAAATATGATTTTAGGGTTTCAGGTGGGGTAGGGAGGTCTGGGTTCAGCAAGAAATCTTGTTTGAACAGCACTTTGCAAAATGAAAATAGTGGGCATCTTGAGGTAGAGGGAGCTCACAGAGAATTTAACTATTCCTGAAAGATGCAGCTCTTTAATTGGGTCTCACATGAGGAAGTGAGACTTTAGAGCCTGTGGTCCAGTGTGTATGACTCAAAGATAGGATATTGGAAGGGTGCTGAGCTATATTCCCTGTTAATTAAATGTTGATTCAAAGGCAGTTAGTGGAATACATGTACATATATAAATTCTGTAGTTTAGTATCTCTCCTTTCCCTTAAATCAGACATTTTAATTAACCTTCTAGTTTTAACAGAAGTTTTGAAAGGACTTAATTGGCCTGTAGGGATTGGAAAGCACAGCAGCTAGAAAAATGCTATATCTGTTATTTTCATGGTGAGAACTTATAAAGTTAGAATTATTGTCTTGGTTTGTGCTTGAAAGACCAAAAATAAATGCAAGTTCATCATTGAACTCACTAGCCAGAGACCAGTGTTGAGTTTTCCACAGAAATGTACTGTGGGGCTTTTTCCATCTCATGAAGGTCACAGAACTTCCTCTTTTGATTTTTGCAAATTAAGCTTGGACAAAAAGTTTACTTTGGTTGGATATAGTGTCTTGGGACATGAAATTCTTGAAAGGTTTATAGACATATTTAGTTGTGTCCCACAGAGTGCTGAGTAACATTCTATAAACAGTTTGTATTTTATCTATAAAATCAACCAATCATCAAGTGTATATTGAGAATTTGTCCTGTGTAGATGCCATGATAACTATAATAAATTTAATTACACTGATATGATAATTCTTAGGATCAATCCACCAGAGAAATGATGCCAAAAAGACAGGGTAGAAGCTTAGCAGTTCCTAAAAACATAGAAAGACAACAAAAATTAGAAAATTAAAACATAGAGGAGTTAGAACATAGCAGGGAATGAGCTGCTACTAGGATTAGACAAACAGGGCTTTGCCCCAGGTCACTGAAATTAGGTTTCTAATGATATTTATATACCTACATTGTAGAAAGAACTGAACTCAGCCCTTGGGAATAATTTTTACTGTGTATATGTCCCAGGTGATCTCCTTCTTAGCCAGCCCCTTTGTGTTTCTTCATTCTTTAGCAATGGCCTTTCTTTCTCTAATAACTTTCAGCCCCACTCATTAACCCATATTTTTGAATTGGCCTTATTACAAAAATTGCTGATTGAAGCTATGTAGAAGAAAACAGATAACACAATGTCATTGAATCCAGAAAAGGAGTTTTCTTGGAAGGAAGAAAAAATCAAGAAAATATGAAAAAAATTAAAGAAAATTTCTTTACTTAATTTTTCCTCTATTGATCTTTGAAATTTTGAATAATCAATTTTAAAAATCGCTTCTAGGAATTCTTATTGGGTTTGTATTCAATTTGCATTTTTCTTTGATGTTCGACTTGTAGATGTTTTCAGTCCATCATCTTCTGGATTTATCTCTTCGTTTTTCTTGTAACCACAGAAATTTTTATTATCAGGTTCTTTTTGGGTTTTTGCTCATTTGGAACTTTATGTTAATGTTGGGCTCTGTTCCCAATTTGGTGTGTGTGTATGTGTGTGTGTGTGTGTGTGTGTGTGTGTGTGTGTGTGGAGAGGCACTATTTCAAGCTTCAGGATTTTTTGTGCTACTATTTCCAGAGCTAATTCGAGAGGTTTGGAAATTTTTGGTGCTTTCAAAAATGATGTGATGTGGAGAGAGGTGTTGTCACACTCTCTTGGTCTACACTCTTGTCTTACCCTGTAAGAGCTCCTGATCCCTTAGAATTTTAATTGATACTGCTCCCTCGAGCCCCTCCTCCCTTGGGACCAGAAGGCATACTGACTGTCAAGGCTTTGATTCCCTTTTGACCAAAAAATCCTTTCTCTACCATTGGACCAAGAAGTGAATATAATCAAGGGAGTTGCCAAACAGTGTGGCTAATGCTAGCACACAGCTATCCTATAATCTCTTTCTATCCAATTGCTAGGTTCTTTTGCCATATTTGGCTTGAGAACTCCTGAATAGGTTCCTGTTTTCCATTACCTTTTCCCACAACTGATGTTTCATCAACATGGACATAGGGTCAAACTCCTCCTCCGCTATGTGACAGATCTCTCTTTCAGATCTCCTTGTTGTCTTAGGATGAAAGAATATCTCACTCTGAACTTTTGTTGGCTCTGCCATTCCAAATTTTAATTTGAGGCATTATTTAAAGTTGTTCGAAAGAATTTTGAGAGAGCTCAGCTGAGTGCTTTTCCCACTTTACTATTTTGGCTCAATCCCCAGAAATTAATAATCTGCCTATACATTGTTCTTTGCATATGGTCTCCCTTATTAGACTGTGAGTTCTTTGAGGGAAGGGAATTTTTTTTACACTCTTTATATCCTTAGTGCTTACCATATTGTAGTACTTAATAAATTCTTGTTGACTCACTAAAGTCGATTTTAAGTCTAATGCTACTACTATCACTATTTATTATCCCTTGTTTCTTTCAAAATCTAATTGTGTAATAGGATTGTGGAATTGAAAGTGTCCTAAATTGAGAGTCAACAGAATGGAATTTTATTTCCGCTCTGCCAATGATTAGCAATACATACATTTAAATTACAATTAAAATTCTTGTGAGCAATTGGACAGCTGGATGGTGCAGGGAATAAAGCATGGGATCTAGAGACAGGAACCTAAGTTCAAATCAGACCTCAATACTTACTAGGTGTGACTCTGGGATAGTCACTTAACCCTATTTACCTCAATTGCTCATCTGTAAAATGAGCTGGAGAAGTAAAGGATAAACAATTCAACTATCTTTTCCAAGAAAACCCCAAATGCGATCACAAACAGTCTGACACAACTGAAAAATGGGTGAACAACAACATGAACAGTTATTGTCAACACTTTCAATATTCAATGGTAGTAAATGTAATAAATAGAACTAAATAGTAGTAAATGGACTAAAGCTTCAATCCTTCTGCATGCTCAGCAAGAAGTGGCTGTTTTAGACATAATTTCTGACAGTGTAATTTTCATCTAGTGATTAGAAATGAAAATCAAATTCAATTCAACAAGCATTTATTAGACACCTATTATATGCTAGCAACTGCTCTAGGCTCTGGAAATATACAAAGTAAAACATATCTCAGAGAGATTGTATACTATTGGGAGGAGAGAATATAACATATGCACAGAAAAAGAAATAGCATATGGACAAAATAAATCCAAATTGATTAAGGGAGCAATAACAACTGGGATATCTGAAACCCTATGGAAAAAAAAAAGCCACTTGATCAGAACTTTGAAGGGAACTGTAGGCTCCAAGAATAGGAGGTAAAGATGGAACATTGCAGGCTTGTGAGATAACCTGTGCAAGGGCATAAAGGCAGAAAATAGACAGGAGAGACAGAGCGGATAAAATGCTGAATCTGGAGTCAGAAAAACCTGGGTCTTATCTCTGATACTATATGCATGAGCCTGGACAGGTCATTTTATGTCTATTTGTCTCAGGCAAGTCCCAGGACTTATCTACTAAGTCATTAATAGGTGGTTATTAGCAAGAAAAATTCACACATTGGCAGTTCTCTCACATTGCCAAAATTACAAATGTTTTGTGCATCATACAAAGCACTGGGGACACACAGACAAAAATGAATCAATTTCTTTCTTCAAACAGCTTTTGTTATATGGGAATAGAAGAGGATATAGTATATACATAGGTAGTAATTAATAATGATGATAATTAACAATTATTTGGCATTTAATATATGCTAGAGAAGTTACTTAGTTTGGTTCAATCAGTAAGTTCTTTTCATGTTCTATTAAAAACTCATAAATTTCCTTTCCCAATTGATGCAATATCTGGTAGAGGATCCTTGGCCTATTCATAGGAGATCAGGATTCAGATCATGTCTTTGTCACTCATCTTTCTGCGGGACTTTGGATAGACCACCCTGAGTTTAAGTTTCTTCCTCTGTAAAATGAGGAATGAAAAACAGTTTGAGGGAGTGGACTGAAGAGTGACCTTGGAGTTGAGTTTAGGCCCTACCTCTGCCATGTATGACAATGGATAAATTATCACAGCACAGATCTAGAAGTGGAGAAGACCCCAAGGGCAATTAAATTCACCCCTTCATTATACAGAGAAGTTAACAAAGCAGATTCTGAAACTAGGTTTTCTTTTATTATAATATTGTGTTTCCTCTCCTCTATATTCCCCATGCAGTTTAAAATTATATGTTAATTATCACATATAAAATAATAATAGTATATATATATATACATATATATATATATATATATATATATATATATATAATAACAACCATGTGAGGTAAATGTTATTATTACCCAAGTTTAGTGATGGGAAAACTGAGGCAAATAGCTGACAAGTAGTTTGCTCAGAATCACATAACTAGTAAATGTTTGATGCTAGATTTAAACTTAGGTCTTCCTGATCCTATCCACCTATATCTCCTTGTTCCTTTTCAACTTTCAAAGACTTTAAATTACAAATCAGTTGCTAATTGTATTATCTGATGAGGTTATACTCTGGATATTCTTAAAACTTGTGAAATGACCATTCTGGATCCATAGTTCCTCTTCCTCTCTCCCATGAGGTTGTTGAACTTGACTATTTTTAAGGGGTTTTTTAGGTCTCAAACGATGAGCCTTGCCCTAATCATTCATTCAGCAAGGAACATTGACTTTGGTGTCAGAGGAGTTGGGTTCAGATGCCATCTGTGACGCTCTCTACTTGTGTGACATGCAGCAAATTAGCAAACTTTCATTTCTTTAAAGGAGTGTGGCGTGCATGGGATGGCCTCTGCCTTTTTGAGCTCTATAAACTGAGGATCCTTTACTGAATACTTATTAGGCACAATATAGTTTACTAGCACACAGATCCTGCACATAGTAGATACAGAATAAGTGTTGAAATAAAATGATGTGAACAGGAGATTGTTTCCCTTCAAGGAGGAGGAATACAAGCAATCCCCCCCTTTCCTGCCCCATATTTGCCAGCTGACACAGCAGATCACAACATTACTTCCACCAAAGGACTGAATGAAGTTGTACAGATTACCCAAGTGTTTTACTGCCTCTTATTGTTTCTGCCTGCAGATTTGGACAGGAAAGTGGTTGAGAGAATTACATAACTTCAGTTTTTAGAATTATCAGTCAATTCCAATTGCTTATGCTACCTTGCTCTTCTTTATTTCCATTATTCAATTCAATGAACATTTATTAAACAACTATTGTATGTAGGACACTGCATTAGTTGATTGTGAAGACAGTGAACTGCTCTTTTAAATAAAATTGAAAAATAAGACATACATTTTCAGATTTTTTAAAATGATACTTATTTGTTAGAATGGAGGACTTGCCATGGAGTTTGGAGAGTAAAGAAGTGGATAGTTATAGAGATGCCAAAACAAAAACAAAAAAAAAAAAGAAAGAAAGAAAGAAAGAAAGAAAGCATCAATAAAAAGAAGAATATTCAGAATTAAAAAAAAATCAGAAGGGGGAATACAGGCAGGGCAATTTTGCTACTACCAAGTTAAATATAACACATTTAAAAATTGTAGCATAAATTTGCATTTTACAAAAGGTCTTTTTTGTTCTTCATACATAAAGATATTCATGACTTGTTGATTACTAATTTTAAATATATATATATATATATATATATATATATATATTCTGACAGATTGTGATGTAGGCATTTATTGATACTAGTAGCTGAGGCGTTTTCCAAAGAAGAAGAATAATCATAAGTGGCAAAGCACTTCACCCAGGTGATTGAGAATGACTTAGGGTTTTTTTTTAAAAATAGGCACAAATCATAAAGGAAAACTAAAATTGATTTTAGCTATTATTGTTAGTCATTTGGGAAACTAGCAAATTGCAGCCTGATCAATTTTGTCATCTCTGTTTAATGTTCACCCAGGCTCTCTTAGATGCTGTTTAATTTGTTCTCTACTTCATAGGGAAAAAAGTAGTAGATAAAACTGGGCAATGACTGAGCTTCTAGTTCATAAAGTTGCTGAGTTTAATTACATATGTATTTGTAGCCAAGTGTTAAATTATGGTTCTGAAATATTCGGACTGAGCAGCTACTCAGATTTGGTATAAAAATTTAGCAGCCATTTCCCAGACACTGAGTTCAGGAAATCTGCTTACAATCATTGCATTCATTGCTAGGTAATTCCAGAATGCCCTTGATGCAGAAAAAAATGCCACTGCACAGACAATGAAAAGCTGTAGATTATACTTCCCAGGGGACTTTTTACAATGGGATAGTTAATTGACTGCTGAACCAAGCAGTAGGTAAAATTAAAAGGAAAAAGTTTGTTTTGTGCCCTCCTTTGGTAACTTCCCTCTCTTCTCAAATCCCTTAGCTCACTTCAAGTATTTCCCATGAACCTCATGCTCCTCCTACTCTATCTTTTTACCTTCTTCTCCAATCTGAGAGATCAACTCCTATTAACAAGAAGCCAACAAGGATTCATTCTTCTTAGTAATAATATGCATATTTTCAAGAGTGGCCTCCTAGAGACAATGTTCCCACTTTTATTATATAATTCTTTAGTGGCTCAAATGGTGATAATTCTAAAGGTACTTTGAGGACCTTTGACAATACAGACTCTATCTCTATGTAATTTGCTCTCTATTTTCTACCTTGAAATTCACACAATTGTGAATAATGGATAAAACTTTGATGACTTCTCAACATCCTTTCTAGCTCTATAAATCTATGATATTTTAACTTTTTTAAGAGGAAAAGAACAGACTATTTGTATGCATGTTCTTCCCACTACATATTATGGAGCTGAAGCTTGAGAAATAATGATGGCCACAGAGGAAATTAATTTCCTTTTCAGTGATAGAAACCCTACCTGTAGCTTTATACGGAGTAATGATTTCATTCATTCAACAAGTGTTTATTGAACTCCTATTGTACTTGAGCCATTGTCCTGGAGCTTTGAGAGATAAAAAGATGAACAGACATAGTCCTTGCCCTCAAAGGGCTTATCATCTACAGGGGAAATATAGGGTATCTACATAAAATAAAATAATTAAAATTAACAAACAAGCCAGTTAAGAGTAGTATAAGTATTAAGTAGTAGTAGTATAAAAGTGTTATAGGAGTTCCAAGAAAGGAGGAAAGCTGTTTTGGATGGGGATTACCTTAAGGAACAGCATTTGATTTAGTTCAATAAAGATGTCCAAAAATGCTGATAAGTGGAAGGGGCATTCCAGGTAGGGAAAATGACAGAAGTGAAAAAGTGAAAAGTGTCTTCAATGGACAATAGGTTCATGTAAAGAAATAGTGAGACATGAGACTTGTAAAATAGCTTTCATCATATCATAGAAGACTAGTGCTAAGGTAGACCCAGATTTAATTTAGCAGGAAACTGAAATTGGAAATATGGAAGATTATAGGCTCATTGAGAAAAGAAACAATGACTGATGTTCCTTTGAAACTCCCTAGAATGCCTAGTCCAGGGCCAGGCATATTGTGGGCCAGAGAATTTATAGGTAGTGAAGAACAAAAGAGAAAAAGAGGTGGGTAATTAGATTTAATTAGCTAGGAACTCACTAATAATTGAATTCCTAGAGTACAGCCTGGAACAAGTCATGATTGCTTTTGGTCTTGGCAAGAATGTGTTTATTACCAACCAAGGAAGATAGCCTATATAGGTAGAAATCCCTTAATAAAACAAAGCTTGTTTAGGAGCCCCACATTATAGAGTTCCCACCATAGAGAATGGGAAGAACAATGGGGTAATTTTCCAGGCAGTTTGCCCAGAAAGTAAGCAGCGAGAATTGACATTAAGAGCAGCAACAAATGATTCCCAGGATTCAGCCTCGACTCTCACTCTCACACATTTTATCCTGTCCAAACAGATGCCAAATCTTAATTCCACCTCCTTGGTATAATTTTTATCCTTCCCTGCTCTCTATTCACACCATAACTACCTTAACTTAGGCCTTCATCATCTGATGGATAAATTTGTTAATGATTGGCAGACATTGGGCTATGTTCATCATTCCAAACAACTTCAAGGAATAGTTATGTGTACACAAAGTATAAATTTGAAAGAAAAGGTTCCAGAAGAACTTTCAACATCAGTTGAGAATAGTTAAATCATAGTTTTAAAAATATAAATTTGGCAACTATGTGGAGGATAGATTAGAGAGGGAAGTAACTGGATTCAGAGACAAGGTAGAAGGCTATTGCAATATTCAAGGTAACAAAAGATAATGAAGGACCCAGAACTAGGATGTTCTAGTAAGAATAGTGGGAAGAGAAAGATGGGAGTGATATTAAGATAGTAGAATTGACAGGATTTGGAACTGATTAGATGGGGTGTGATGAATGAGAATGTGAGTCAAAGTTGAATCTTATTTTATGAATATGAGTAGCAAGAAGGTCTTTACAGAAATAGAGACATTAGGAAAAAAAGGCAGATTTACTGGGAAAGATAAGGAGTACTGCTTTGGACATTTTGAGTTAGAGACTTCTATAGGATATGGAAGCAGGTGGAATTATTGGGTAGGCACTTGTTGATGAAGGGCTGAAGCTCCTGGGGACAGGAGTCATCTGCAAAGAGATGATATGGAATTCATGGAAACTGATGATAAACTAAGGGAGAGTATAGAGAGAAAAGAGGAGAGGGCCAAGAACAGAAGCCTGCAGTATTTATGGCTATGGCCACACATAGGGGATAGAATATGAATGATGAATCTCTAATCAAGAAGAATATGCCTAAAAACTGGAAGAAAACCATGACCAATAAGTGTCATGAAAATCCAAGGAAGAGACAGTAACCAGAAGGAAGGAGTGATCCATAAAATCAGATGCTGAAGACAGGTCAAGAAGGATGAAGACTAAAAAAGGCCATTCGATTTGATAATAAAGAAATCATTGGCGATTTTTCAGAGAGCAAGTCTGTGATCATATTTAGGTGAATAGCCAATGTGGCTTCTTCAAGAACAAGTTATAACAGGACATTATTTCATTTTTTGACAAGTTTAAAGAAAGATAGATCAAAAGAATGCTATTGACACGGTAGATCTTCATGAGCAAGATGAGAGTCAGATTATGGATTCAGAACTATTACACCAAAAAAAGCAATTCTTGGGTCAATGGTGGTGTAGAAAGAGATCTCTAGAGGAGTGTTCTAGGAATCTGTCTTTGGTTTTGTGCATTTTAACTTTGTTAGAGTGACTCAGATAAAGGCTCAAATTTGCAGATGGTATAAAGCTGGGAGACAAAGCTAAGATGTTGGATCACAGTGTCAGAATTCACAAAGATCATGAAAGGTGGAAATGGTGGACCAAACCTCATAAGATTAGATTGAATGAGCATAAATGTAAAGTCCTAAACTTGAGTTCAAGAAATCAGTTTCATGGAGAATTTAAGAAGGTACCACTAGAAAATAGTTGATATTTTTAGAGACCTGGGGGTTTTAATAGATTGCAAATCCAAAATGAGTCCTCTGTATGACACAAAATTCAAGAAATTTCATGCTATTCCAGTCAGCATTAAGATACAATGATTTCTAGGATTATAGCAATGATTCCTCTGCTGTTCTCTGCTCTGGTCAGATCCAGTGGTGAACACTATGTTCAGCTCTGGATGATACATTTTATGAAGGACATGTTATAAGATAGAGTATGTCCAGATGAGAGTGCCAGAATGAAAAGGAGTACAGAGACCAAATCATAACAGAGATATTAATGGCTCAAATTATATTTGATAAACACATCAGATGATGGTATCTGAGAAAAAGTACTAGAAAATCACCCAAGGTCATCAGAATTACTCTTAGAATTCTAAAAAGAAAATTAGCCAGCCATGTCTGGACCTGCTTCTAGTTGCCTGTGAGTTGAGTTAGTGAGCTCTGGGTCTAGGCAATAAATGTTTAACAAAAGAAAACATTTAAGCTAATCCAACTGACTGACACTACAATTGTATCTAGTATATTGCTTTTTGTATCTACATTAGACATTGTTGTTTGTAATAATGCCATAGATGTCAGTCAGTTCAAAACATAATCTCTTAGCGCCAAAGGATAAAGAAGCAATTAAGGAAGAAAACAAGCATTTATTAGGCACCTGCTGTATAGCAGGCACTGTACTAAACACTTTAGAAATATCTCTTTTGATCCTCACAACAATTCTAAGAGGTAGGTACAATGATCCTCATTTTATAGTTGAGGAAACTCAGATAGAGCCATGCAGCTAATAAGTTTCTAAGACTGGATTTGGATTCAAGACTTCCTGACTTCAGGCCTACCACTCTATCTACAATGTCTTAATTGGCTATAAGAAAAAATATGGCCCTTATCTTGGAAAAGCTCACAATTTAACTGGGAAAATAAACTGCAAATACAAACATATATCTCCAAATATCCTCAATCATTAGTGCTCCCCAAATTACTTTATATTTATTTTGAATATATTTTATATTTATGTCCCTCTCCATTTCTTAAGAATATAAAATGCTTGAGAACATGATTAATTTTTACTTTGTCTTTTTAATCCTTTCCATTTCACATAGAGCCAGGTCATAATAAGCACTTATAAATGCCTGTTGAAATTAATTTAATTGATTTTAGATTATTTCAGTAAAAAAATGGAATATTTAAGAACAAAACTAAGTTAAACAAGTCTAGAGGTTTATTCATAAGGGAAGAAATAAGAAATATTGAGGTAAATCTGTTATCTTTAAGTTATGACCTTTAAGTCACTAAAAAGACTCATAAATGACTTTGAAGAAAAAACACTAATGCATGTAGCCATAGTTATAAATTCCAAATCTCGTTTAGTCTTATTATCTGCTAAATATGGTTGAGATTTCCTTTATAATCATATGCCTTCATTTTCACAAATTTTTACAGAAAGAGATTGGAGCTTCCAAATGAACAGTGTTGGAATTCATCTCCCTTTGTATCCTGCAGTCAGATTAGCAATTCATTTTAATAGGCATGGGGTTGTGGCACTGTTGGCCTATGATGTAAATGAGTAGGTGTACTTATCATCATTCTTTGCCATGATTACCTTTTATTTATTTGTGAAAGCTTCCTGGATTTTAGTCTATTGTTCACACAGGGGAATACATTTGTTCTATTCACATCAACGTTTTAATTCCCAGGTTCTGAGCAGACATGATTTCTCTGATTCATTTTCCTGTGCCTTTTTGCCCTGATGCTTTGGTTAAGCTGAATGCAATTTCTATCTCTTTTTTCCCTGTGGCTGTTAGAAACCTCTTTGACTATGAAGTCCCCTTCTTTTCCTTCCCCAATCCTTCTCTATTCTGACTCTTGTTAGAAAACTTCCCTTAGGCACAAAGAAATTGGGAATCATGTGGAGCTATTTTTGCTTGCTAATGTTTTTATTTCATGCATGATGCACCTATGGATCTAAGTGAAAAGTAGAATTTATCAACCTCCCCCCCAAACATTTGAAAATCAAATGGCATTACCATTAGTTCCAAGGAATTCATGATGATGAGAGAGACTTTTATTTCACAAATTCCTTTCAAAATAGCTAGTTTCCAGAATGTTACAACTTATGTCAAGAATGACTCATGGAAGGTCTTTAATAGATTGGGGAAATGACTTGACATAAACACAAGGCTTCACAGTTTAAATTGTATGGTATGAGATGCTAAAACTAATTTGGTAAAAACCAAGAATAGCCTTTTAAAAGTGAGTCTCAAATGTTTTTATCTTATATTTTCCGAAGAACTCACAAAGTCCACTATGCCCCATGGCACCCTTCTTTCTGCCAACCTTTTATGGTTGGTTCATTTTTTGTCATTTCAATTGATTTTAAAGTAGGTAGTCATTGGAAATGATCCTCAGAAATATTCTGAGGCTTTCTGGTAGAAAAAATTAGAGAGACAGTCTATAGACTTGTGTGAAATAGCCTGAAGATGGAAAAATATGGATCTTGCCATTTCACCATTTTACAATATTACAAGTCACCATTGCTGAGCACTATGGCTATGGCATTGGGGCTATTTGCATTCATGAGTGGAGTACAGTATGTCTCCCCCACTCAACCTTCTCCTTCAAAAACACTCTCTTAAAACATAGGATAAATAATAACAATAATATACCTATCCTATATTTAATCTCATAATTGCTATTAACATTTCAGAAGGTACTATATTTGGATGAATGAAAACAAATTCATAACACTGAAACTATCCATCAGAAAATTACGTAGAGCAAGGATAAGGAACTTCTATGCCTTAATAAATGGCTTAGTGAGATTTTATTCTTGCCCTTGTGTAATCTGGTTTTCTATGTGTATCATGAAGAAGACAGAGTGAATGATTTGATCCATAGTTAAAAATTGTTTTATTGAACTGTAGGAAATCAGACACTAAATTGTAAGACCCTATGGGCAGGAATAATATTATTTATTTTTGTTTCTTCTCTAGCATTTAGCATAGTTTCTTGCATATATTTATTTAATGTTAAATGCAGATAAGATGATCCAAGGGAGTGATTAATTTAATAGCTTTTGTCAAGTTTTAAGTATGTGGCTGTCTACATATTTGAATCAGCTCTATCTCACTTTGCCATATTATTCGCCAAAGATATGCTTGTCATTATTATTGATGATGATGATATTCAGACTCATGACTTCATTGCTATGGAAACTTCTAAGGTTGAAAAATCTGACAATACATATTGGCAATTTATCTGTGAAGAATAGTCTTAGACTGTTATGAGCAGTATTAAAATGTCTTGTTTATGTACAAAGAGAATACATGACATAGAAAGGACTGACCCAAAATTTTACTGGCTTCAAGGTCATGCTTCTTTCTGCTTTGCTATAATAGTTTCCTAAGATCATAAGATCATAGATGTAGAACTAGAAGTGACCTTGAAAGTCATCTAGTTCAATCCCCTTATTTTATAGATTAAGAAGCTGAAATCTAGGAAGGTTAAATGACTTATTCAAAGTTAAATAATAGAGTCAAGAATTGAAACCAGATCCTCTGATTCCAAAATCAGTTTTCTTTTAAATATATTATCCAGTGTCTCAAATTATTTAAAGGAAAGAACCTTCTATTTTATCGCCATATTGTTTGTACTGAGCTCAATATCTTTATCAGATAATGTCAATGGAATAAAAGTCCCAGTGCTCTACCTGAAAGCCTATATGTAGAAAGTATGCTCTTAAAACCTGCTTTTGTTTTTACTTCATACTTTGGAGGTCAGCACAAAGCCTGGTACATAGGTTGTAAATCTCTGTCAAATGATGTGGAGAAACGAATGACAGGAGGGTTGAAGTTAGTTAAATACTGAATTTTCAAGAATTTATCATCAGTGATAGTAAAATACTATCTTTATCATATACCCACTTCCTTGCTTTAACTGCAGTTGGGATTATGAATATTTAATTCTTGCTATGTTCTGTATTAAAATCACCCCATTTTATTTCTTTGCTTAAGAGAATCCTGTTATTTATTTCACTACCTTGGACAGCACCACTCTGTAGCTGTTCCCTACAATTCAGCAGTCTCATGCCTGCAAGCATACATGCCTGTCCTTTTCCTTACTTGCTTAAAAAAGAAAAGAAAAGAAAAGACTTGTTGGCAGAACTCTCTTGTCCCAATAATAATATAGAGCTTCTTTGGGAAGTACTATAATGTCCTAGAAATGTAATGTATTCCTAGCACAGTGTAATCAGAGACAATGTGGTCCAATGAGAAAATAAAACAACCAAAAAGCCACCCCCCCCCAAATCAGAATGACAATAATAAGAATTAGGTTTTATTAGGGCTCTAGAATTTGATTGCTCAGTAATCTTGGGCAAGTCATTTCTCATTTTTGGATCATTTTCCTCAATTATAAAAGGAAGGTGCCAGTCTATATACTTTTTTTTGGCTGAGGCAATTGGGGTTAAGTGACTTGCCCAAGGTCACAAAGCTAGGGAATATTAAGTGTCTGAGGCCAGATTTAAACTCAGGTACTCCTGACTTCAGGGCTGGTGCTCTATCCACTGCACCACCTAGCTGCCTTTATATACTTTCTAAAGTCCTTTCCAGATTTAGGTTTTTATGAAGACGCTGATTTCATCAAATGAGTTGATACATATTTCAATTGCTTTAAACTCAAACTAGACAGAATAATTTGTCAACAGATTAAGGAAGGGACAAGCACAAGTTAGACTGGTGAAGAAGGGCGGTGACTAGAGAAGGATTATTTTCCCTTCAGAAAAGTTTTGCTTATCTCAACTTTTTTCTCAAACTTTGGGAAATGAATGGTAGTATAGCATACATTTTTCTGGCCCTAGCCTCAAAGCAGAGTTATTAATTTATGTGCCTGTTTTTAATTATTGCAAGCATAACTTAGAAAATAATTACTAATATCACTTTCCTGAGGAAAAGAAGAAATTCTGGGAAATTAATGAGACAGAAAATCTCTATTTTTATATACATGGGGGAAAGAGAGATAGTGGAAAGATTTGTAAATTCTTCCTTTTACATTTTTTATATTATACTATTTTTTGTTCATTCAAACTGCTCTTTATGTAAGTTACAAAGTAAGAGCTCAGTTGGCAGTTATTCCATGAATGCAAAGTTTTAAGAATAAAAAAGATAATTAGCAACAAAAGCAGATATTTCAGAGGGCATGAAGAATGTCAGATCTCTTCTCAAACTCTCTTTTCTCAGTCTTTCTGGATGTTTTCTTTTAACTAAAGCACGATTATTTGAAACTGTGACCTTCCTGGTTTAATCAAAAATCATATATACTTAAAGGAGACCATGATGAGTCAGAAGAAACATGCATCTTTTCCCCATAAGCATGAAATGAAGATGGCTGGAAGCTGTAACCTTGAGAGAAAGTTATAGAATCAAAACCTACAGTGTATTAAATATAAATGTTTACATCTGGGCTGTGCCCTACTTTGATAATTTACTTTTTGTTATAATTAATTGTACTTTTCAAATGTTCTAAAAGATGGGGAGACTGTGAATATATGTATCTAGTAAGAAATGTAGAAGGTAATTGATCCTTAATATAGCATGGATGTCACACTGCTAAGCTCCCACCAACTATACTTTTTAAAATGTTGCTTTTTGAAAACATAGATAAAAATCTATGTTTGTCTTCTATTTGGGAGTGCTTGCTTTTTTAAAAAACATTTTTATTTAAAGTTTTAAGTTCCATATTCTATCCCTTCCTTAATCCCCTGCCCCCTCCTTCAGACATATTCAATCAAATATAAGTTATACATGTTCAATTATGTAAAACAGTTCCATTAGTCTTTTTTGTAAGAAGATTCAAATAAAAGAAAACAAATGAAAATAGGCAAAAAAATGGTATGCTTCAGTCTATATTCAAACAATATCAGTTCTTTCTCTGGAGGTATATAGTATGCTTCATCATTAGTTCTTTGAAATTGTCTTGTATTTATGAGAATAGTTAAGTCATTCACAATTCACCATTGAACAATATTGCTGTTATCATGTAGAATATTTCCTTATTCTTTCACTTCACTATGCATCAGTTTATGTTAATCTTTCCAGATTTTTTTGAAATCAACCTGCTTATTATTTCTTATAGTATAATAACATTCCATGGCAATTATATATCACAGCTTATTTAGCCATTTCCTAATTAAGGTGCATCCTTTCCATTTCCAATTTTTAGCCACTACAAAAAGAACTTTTACAAATATTTTTGTACAAAGTCTTTCCTCAGTTTTTAGTTGTCTTTGGGATAGAAACCTGGATTTCTATCCAATGCCATTGCATTGATGGATCAAAGGATATGTAGAGTTTTAGAGATCTTTGGGATAATTCCAAATTGCTCTCCAGAATATTTGAATCAGTTCATAATTCCACCAGTACTATAGTCCTTGAAGACCTTAGCTTAAAATGATCAAGTTGTCCCATTTTTTTCCTTTTCTTTTCTTTCATCACCATCTTCAATCATTTTAATTTATATCTTGCCACTGGACCCAGATGGCTATGTGGGGAAAGTGAAACAGGTGATCTTCCACAGCTCTCTCTCATTTAAGTTCAATTCATTTGCATGCCATGGCCTCACCTCCCTGATGTCATGGTCCTCTTCTAGAACAAAGGACATATAATAACCCAGTTTTCCTACATCTCTCCCAACATTTAATATTTTCCAGTTTTTATCGCATTAGACAAGTTTCTAGTTATGTGGTGATGCCTCAGAGATGTTTTAATTTGCATTTCCCTAGTTAATAGTGATTTAGAGCATTTTCATTTTAGAACATTTCTTTATCTAAAAACTTTCTGTTCATATCCTTGAACTATTTATCAATTGGGGAATGAATTACATTTTTAAAAATTGGGCTCAATTCTCTATATGTTTGAGAAGTGAGACCTTCATCAGAGATATTTATTGCAAAATCCCCATTCTGCTATTTTCGGCTCTCCTTATAATTTTGATTGCATTGGTTTTGTTTGTGCAAAAACTTTTCAATTTTATATAATTAAAATTATTTATTTTACATTTTGAAATGTTCTAAATATTTTCTTTGGTTCTAAATTCTTCTATTCCATGATCTCTCAATTATCTTTTGATATCACCCTTTATATGTAAATCATGAACTCATTTTGACCTTATCTTGAAATATGGCATGAGATGTTGGTCTATACTCTGTTTCTACCATACTGTTTTCCAGTTTTCCCAGTAGTTTTTGTCAAAATTTTGTCTAAAAGAACTTGTATCTTTGGGTTTTCACATAGTAGATTTTTTTAGTAATGTACTAAAATGTGGTTTGTACCTAGTATATTTCCATGATCCATTACTCTGTCAGTATCAGATTATGTGATAGTTATCACTTAATAATATGGTGTGTGATCTGGTACAGCTAGATCACCTTTTTTTTCCCCATTGATTTTCTTGATATCCTTGAAGTTTTGTTTTTCCAAATGAATTTTGTTGTTTTTTCCTAGTCGTATAAAATTACTTTTTGATATTTTGATTGGTATGACACTGAATAAATAGATTAATCTAGGTAAAATGGTCATTTTTATCATATTGGCTTGGCCTACTCATTAACAATTAACTTATATTAATTATATGAACAATTAATTTTTTTTCCATTAGTTTAGATCTGACTTTATTTGTGTGAAAAGTATTCTATAGATTGGTCAAATAGTTTCTTGGATTGTCTTGGCAGATAGACTCCCAAGAATTTTATATTGTTTAAAGTTATTTTAAATGGAATTTCTCTTTTATCTTTTTCTGGTGGGCTTTGTTGGCAATGCAGAAATGCTGATGATTTATGTGGATTTGTTTTATATTGTGCAATTCTGCTAAAGTTGTTAATAATTTAAAGTAGTTTTTAGTTGATTCTCTAGAATTTTCTCAGTATATTATCTCATTATCAGCAAAGAATGATAGCTTTGCTTCTCATTGCCTATTCTAATTCCTTTACTTTTTTTCCTTCTCTTATTGCCATAGCTAACATTTCTACTACAATATTAAATAAGAGAGGTGATAATGGGTATTTTTGCTGCACCCCTGATTATAATGGGAAGACTTTTAAATTATTCCCATTACATAATGATTGCTGATAGTTTTAATTAAACATTACTTATCATTTTAAGGTAAGTTCCATTTATTCCCATGTTGTGACGATCGCATTAGCACCTAGGATACCTTAGAATCAGCTGGAGTCATGATAAGCAAAAGTCCTTAGTCTTTATTCTTGGTCTTTAGGGGTAGAAGTGAAGGGGATGGAAGTAGGATTTACAAAATTGCCTTTTTCCTGGTCCACTGCCAAAGTGCCTCTGGCTCATCTTACTCTACCCCCTAGTCCCTCCTACAATCCTCTGTATGCACCAATCATCAAACCAGGACAGGATAGTGGGAAGGGCCATTTTCCAAGCATATAGCCATAGAGTATTGTCCAATTGGTAGTTAGCCTCAAGTGCTCTGCTATCCTGACCTCAGTGCATTGACTCAAGAGTTTCAGCCCTTTACACCATGCTATATAGTGTTTTTATTTTCTTTTATTTTAAACTTAAATATAAAATAGAGGAAAAGCATAAACATGTGCAAAGCAGATCATAAGAGAGAATTCAAAATATCAAGTAATAAATTTCCATTTCAAAAAAGCCTATATAATAAATACTAGTCTTCTCTTTGCTTCTTTTTTACTTTATTCTTTCTTTTCTCTTTTTTTCTACCCTCCCTCCCTAAGAAAGTTATACTTAAGCATAAATATCTATCTTGCTATTTATCCATTTGACCTGTGATTATTTACATACATATACACACACAAATATATATGCATACATATGTAAACATACATATATACATATATATGTATACTGTATCTATCTTACATATATATATATATGTAAGACTGTACTGAGATGGATAACAACTTCCTTCAAAAATTCAAGACTTTTATTATTTATCTAACTCTACCAATCTATCATTTCCTAACACTAAAGCAATATTCTGATCTTATAATGACTATTTTAAATAGTCTAAAGCAATATTGATTAATATAGCTGACATATAGTGGTTTCCCTATTTTTCTCTTTTGATTACATTTATTTTAGCTTTAATTTGCATGATATCATGATAATTACTCTCTCTAGTATTAAATAGGACTGGGTGGTGTATTTTGTCAAGGTCTTTTTCTGCATATGCTGTATTTTGTCAAGGTCTTTTTCTGCATATGCTGAGATAATCATATGATTCTTGTTGATTGTTTTATTTTTATGGTTAGTTATGCTGATAATCTTCCTAATACTGAACCAGTCTTGTATTCCTGGTATAAATCCCATCTGGTCATACTATATGATTCTTATGATATATTGCAGTAATGTTTTTGCTAATATTTTATTTAAATTTTTTTGCATCAATATACATTAGGAAAACTGGTCTATAATTTTCTTTCTCTATTTTTGATTTTCCAGATTAAGGTATCAACATCATATTTGTGTCATAAAAGGAGTTTGGTAGGATTCTTTATTCACTTATTTTTCCAAATAGTTTATATATTATTGGCATTAATTATTCTTTAAATGTTTGATAGAATTCGCCTGTGAATCCATATACTCCTGAGGATTTTTTCTGAGGAAGTTCATCGATGATTTATTTAATTTCTTTTTTCTAAGACTGGATTATTTAAGTATTTTATTTCATCTTCTGTTAATCTGGATAATTTATATTTTTATATCTGTTCATCCATTTCATATAGACTGTCAAATTTATTGGCATGTAATTGAATAAAACAGGTTCTAAGAATTACCTTAATCTTCTCCTCATTCAGTGAATTCAATCCTTTTCATTTCTGATACTAGTAATTTGGTTTTCTTCTTTCATTGTAAAACAATTAAGTTAAGCAATAGTTTATCTACTTTATTAGTTTTCCCCCTCCATAAAACCAGTTTCTAGTTTTATTTTTTTAGTTCAATAGTTTTGTCACTTTTAATTGTATTCATCTCTTTTAGTTTTCAGGATTTTTCAATTTAGTGTTTAATTGGGGATTTTTAATTTATTGTTTTCCTAGTTTTTTTTCCCCAGTTGTATGTCCAATTCATTGATCTGCTTTGTCTATTTTATTGATGTAAGCAATTAGACATATAAAAATTTTCTCCAAGTACCACTTTGACTACATCCCATAAATTTTGGTATGTTATTTTATTGTTGTCATTTTCTCTAATGAAATTATCAATTGTTTCTATGATTTGTTTTGACTCACTTATTTTTTCGATTAGATTATTTAATTTCCAATTAATTTTAATCTATCCTTTCATTGTTCATTATTGAATGTAATTTTTATTGCATTGTGATCTAAAAAGAAAGCATTTACTATTTATACTTTCTATATTTGATTGTAAGATTTTCATATTTTAATACAAGGTCAGTTTTTTGTGTAGGTACTATGTACTTCATAGAAAAAGGTATGGTCCTTTCAACTCCTATTCATGTTTCTCCAGAGATCTATTAATTTAACTTTTCCAGAATTTTATTCACCTACTTAATTTCTTTCTTGTTTACTTTTGGTTACATTTATCTGTTCTGAGAAGGAAAATAGGAGGTCCTCTCACCAGAATAATTTTATTATATATGTGTGTGTGTGTGTGTGTGTATATATATATATATATTCAGTATTGATATGAATTCATTATTTAAGTTACCTTTCATTAAAATGTCTTTTTTCTTATGTCTTTTAATTGTATATATTTTTGCTTTTGCTTTGTCTGAAATCATGATTGCTATCCCTGCTCTCTTTGCTTTGGCTAAAGAACAATAATAAATTGAGCTCCAGTTCCTTACCTTTACTCTGTGTATATTGCTATCCCTCATTTGTGTTTCTTGTAAACAACATATTGCACGATTCTACTTTTTAATCCATTCTGCTATCTGCTTCTCTTTTATGGGTGAGTTTATTCCATTCACATTTATAATTTTGATAATTAGCTATGCATGTTCCTCCATGCAATTTTCCCATATTTCTTTTTCTCTTTTACCCACCTTTTCTCTTCTCAAAAGTATTTTACTTCTAATCACCACTTCCCCGATCTACTCTACTTTTGATCAATCTCTCCTCCCCCTTCTATTAGCCCCCTCACTTTTTACTTCCTTATTGAGTAACAATGACTTCTGTATCCTAGAGTGTGTATGTTATTCTCTATTTGAGCCAATTCTGATGAGAATAGGGTTTAAGCTTTGCCTGCCTCCCTATCCAGCCCCATTTTCCTCTTTATTATAATTTCTCTTTCCTGCCTCTTTTATGTGGTGGGATAATTTTTTTTTTTTTTTTTGCTGTGCTACACAGACTACTCACTTGCCTAGGTGGTTTCTGGTTAAAAGGAGGGCATGGCCTGTGTGGTGGATTCAATCCCTGTTACAGGTCCCTTGATATGAGACTGTTGATCCTGGTGTTCTTTAACCTCACTTCCCTCCCATCCCATTCCAATGAGACAGACCTTTCCTATCATGCTGGTAAACTGCTTCTCTGTTGCTAAATCAATTTTTTGTTATTTGTTTTTTTGGAAGGGAATTTGGGATGGCTTCAGAGGGTTCATTCCTTACTCTGTTATCTTGGCACTGGAAGTTCAAAAGTTTTACTTTTTCTCAATATACTCTAACACTCATTTGCTTCCTATCAGCCCCAATATACATATAAATATAATTTCTTTCCCTTACCACAATGCACTTCCATATATTGAGAAAGACATCCTAAAAAAAAATCCAAACTAAGGTGAGAATAAACTCTGGACAGGAGCCCAGACATCACTTTCCAAAGTGACAGGCTCTAGTAATAGGGAAGAGTTTGCAATTATACAGATCATTGCATCGACCTGGTGCAAAGTCAACCAGGCTACAATTTGAAAATAAGAAAGCTTAATTTCTGCAGCTTCCAGAGTGACTCTTAAACAGAGTCCAAGTCAACAGAGAATTGTCTACTGAGTTGGGCAATGCTTTCCCTCCCACCACCTTATTTAATGGGAGCCTTGTGATAAACAGTCCAGCTCATTGGCTGTTTCCTTTGTGATCTTCTGCCTTGTTAAGTAAAAATTAAGTTTTTATTACATATGTACTTTTCTCCACAATCTACCCAGAAATTATTTGAGGAAAAGAAAAATATCTTCTTTAATGGCATGCAGCTCAACATCCTGAACATCTGATGAGCTGTACCTTTCGTGTCTCTGCTCCAGTTTTGATATCTTAGCTATAGAAAAGATACTTTTATGTCTCTCTTTGAAGTGAATTTTACCCTTTCAGCCCAGTTTAGTAGATGATCTATGCAGAATACTGGAAGATGCTGTTCTTTTAAAAAATATATTAAGACCCTAATCACTTTCAAGGTAAAATGGGTGCAAAGCATCAAACTGTGCTAGGGTGTTTGTCACACAGATAAGGGGAAAGCATTGGATGTAATTGAACCTCTTATTACTATTCACTTTGGCATCTCCATTCAGCATGTCTAGAGGCATCTCCTTTTTTAAGCTTTGGGGAATTAGAAATTTAAATGAGAAGTGGAAGAAAGGAGGGGGAGAGATGAGAGTCCTTCACATTTCCTGGGCTCAGCAATCCTTTTTGAGGAGGGTGGTAAGACTTAAAGGGAGGAAGAGACAAATCTTTTTTTTTAACACCTATAGTAGAGCATAAAAGCATCCTCTGAAGTATAAAGAATAGGATATCATTTGGCAGTAAACAAAGTGTTAAGAAGTCAAGGTATGAAATAATTATATATGCATTAGAACTTATTTTTATAGAGATAATTCATATATTAGACCAACTTTCATTTTGGGGAGGTTTCTTGAGCAAAAACCACTTAAATTGAATTAGTTTTGTTTCTGACTTCTATATTCTATCTATCTTTTTCTCTGACTGTCTCTTTAAGCTGTGTCTTTAGGAATGCTTCAGAAATCATTGCCCTGACCTGGTCTCTCTAGGAAGGCATTTTATAATCATGAAGTCATTGGTAGCATCAATTCAATTCTGAAATGGCTTAATAATTATTGAATACCTACTCTGTGAAGCTCACCCTGAGGACTTTTAGGGTTAATAAAGTTCAGATGAGGCATAAGTTTTGCAGTGTAGTTAGGAAGATAAGACAATAAGAGAAACAACTATAATATGGATTTCCTTTTACCTTTATCTTTGGAGCATAGTCCAAATATCTAAACTCTAGTATTCTGTTTGGGATGCCACATTTTAGAAATAATATCAACTAGCAAGCAAGCATCCAAAAAAGAGCAATTAGAATGTTCAATGTCATGACGACCATATCATATGAGGATAAATTGAATAGCCTGAAGAAAAGAAGGCTTTTGGATAAGTTGTAAGGATAGAAGGCATGATAGCTGCCTTCATTTTAAAAAAAAATAATAGCTTTTTTATTTTCAAAATAATATAAAGATAGTTTTCAACATTCATCCTTGTGAAACCTTGTGTTCCAAATTTTTCTTTCTTTCCCCTTACTTCCTACTCTATCTAGATAGCAAGTTATTCAATATGTTAGCCATGTACAATTCTTCCATACATATTTCCACATTTATCATGCTACGTAAGAAAAATCAGATCAAAAGGGGAAAAATGAGAAAAAACACAAGCAAACAACAACAAAAAGTTGAAAATACTATGTTATGATACACATTCCATCCCACAGTCTTCTTTCTGGATGCAGAATCTCCATCATAAGTCATTTAGAATTGTCCCAAATCACCTCATTGTTCAAAAGAGCCATGTCCATCAGAGTTGGTCATCCTTAAATCTTGTTGTTGCTGTTTGCAATGTTCTCTTGGTTCTACTCACTTCACTAAGTACCAGTTCATGTAAGTCTCTCCAGGATTCGCTGAAATCATCCTGCTGATTATTTACTATAGAACAATAATATTCCATAACATTCCTATACAATAACTTATTCAGCCATTCTTTAACTGATGAGCATCCACTCAGTTTCCAGTTCCTTGCCATAATAAAAAGGGCCACCACAAACATGTTTGCACATGTGGATCCTTTCCCTTTTTTATGATCTCTTTGGGATACAGGCCCAGTAGAGACACTGTTGAGTCATAAGATATGCAGTTTGATAACCTTTTGCTGCCCCCATATTTTTAAAAAATTGTGATCTATAAAAAGAACTAAATTTACTTGATTCTTCCACTTTGTTCATTTGTGTGTATCTAATGAGCTGAGATCTTTTTAGCTCTGCCTCCATATCTCCATCATCTGTTCCCTTCTCTCTACACAAACAAACTATTCCCTAGTTTATGCAGTATCACCTAGACTATTGTGATAACCTCCTATTTGATCTCCATGCTTGCAGTCTCTCCTCTCTCCAACTCATCTTCCACATGGCTGCTAAAATGATATTATTAAAATAAATATCTAACCATACTACTCTTCTCAAAGGCTTCAAAGATTCTTTTTTAGCATAAAATATTAAGTCTTCAGTCTGATATTTAAGGACATATAGGGTTTATAAAGTAGTCTAGTTCCATGTCGCCAAAATAGAAAAGAGGGATCAGAGTGGGATGCATATTGAATTAGGAAAAACAGATATTAACATTATCTATGTCTTATTGAATTTTTATTTTTTGTTAAATATTTTCCAATTATATTTATTCCAGTTCCATCTTTCTCAGGAGTGTTGTGAACCACTGTCAACAGAAGTTTGGTGTGTTTGGTACTTCTAATCTAGCTGAAACCAATAGTGTCTTCATGTTATAGAATAGTGGGATATAATCTGAATGATGGATAACTGATAGAAGAGCTTAAACATTTAGATGTTAAATTTTGACTTAGGCAATAGACATCAATCTTAGACTGTTGGATAGCAATGGCAATGGCTAAGTCAATGGCTAAGTCATAGTAAGATAGGTATGAAGATTTGAAATCCCAGGCTAGGAATTTTCCACTGTGACTGTGGGAAAATAAAGTTTTAAATACCAACCTGGAGAAAATGTGGTGACAGAATGCTCATTAAGGTTTGATAACTCATCAACAAATTCTTGATAAATGGATGAATGAATGGATGAATGAAAATGGGAGTTTAAGGAAAAAGAGGAACCTAAAAATTTTGAATTAGATGATCTTTAAGTTTCTTTCCATCTTGAACATAGTGATACCGCATTATTTTAGAATTATTTCCTTTCTCTGTTGAAAGATTGACTTCAAGGAACTCTGAAAGAATAATAGATCCACTATGGAATAGTTGGTGGCAGAGTGGATAGAATGTTGGAACTGAAGTCAGGAAAATGAGTGCCAATCTAACTTATAAACACTAGTTGAGTTGGTCTGAACAAATAAATCACTTACCTTTATTTACCTCAATTTTCTCACCAGTAAAATGAAATAATAGTAGCACCTATTTTCACAAGGTTGTCAGTGAAGAGTAAATGAAATATTTGTAAAAGTGTTTGATACATCATAGGCATTATGTAAACCTTTATCACCTTTCCACTCTTTAGTGTGATTTTCTTTTTTTATTATAGATTGTTCCAAATCTGTGTGCAGATCATCATTTAACTCTCTAAGAATGTTCTTCGACATCCTTAGATGATAGGTGAACTTTAGCAATGGAGCCAGCAGGCTACCTCAGTAAGGCAAAGCAACTGGACCACTGAAATACTCCTGTATACCTTGTAACAACTAAACTAACTGATGCTACCTTCCAATCATCACTCTGATCCTGAGTCAAAGGTGGTAACAGAGCTATTGCTACATGCAGCTACACAGATTAGATGAGGAAAACTCATTTTGTATGAACCAGGGCTGAAAATTGAAAATGTTCCACTTTAACTTCTTTTCATGCTTGACACACTTCAAAAGCTATTCTTCTCTGAAACATAATCTAGTTTAGTCGGGTATGCTTTTTCCTTTAAGAAGATTATGGGATGTGGGGGGCAGGGTATATATAAATATATGGTCCCACTATAATCTTTCTGATCAGGAAGTCCATCCTGTAGAAGGGGGCATTCAGCCTCATAGAGATGTATCTTTGAACCTCCCCCCAAATTCCCTGGCTACCAGATGCCTTTCCAGAGAGGATAATTAATGCATGAAATTTATTCTTTCAGAGGCAGCAATGCTGGTTGCAATGGAATATATATTTATGGAGAAATTAGATAGGCACTCACATAGGGAAAGCAGCATGAACTCTGCATTATCACAGTGTAGCCGGAAATAGTATGTGAAATGTGGACCAAGGCTATTTCCTCTGATAGAGTCCATGACATATGTATCAATTATGTCCCTTGGGAAACATAATTATATGATTGTTTCTTAACTTTCATTCATGCCCTCTGGAATGGGGGACACTTTTACCTCTACAGTGTCTTGTGCAGTCTGTGAAAATAAAAAGGAAAAATACATTTCTTTCAGATGCAAGTTACACTAAGGTTCTGATAGTAGCAGCCATAGATAATTAATTGCTTGGGATTCAATGAGGCAAAAATAATACTGCCCTTGAAGTCTGTAGACTTAGCTTATTGTTCCAAATTGGTCACAAATATCTGTGTTCTATGTGTCAGGTTAATATGTCTCTTTGTGTTTCTGTTTCCTCATTTTTCAAATATAAGTATTGGAATGTTCAAAATCAACAAATGTACTTTTTATCAAAAATTATTCTGAAAAATTTAGGAATGCTTTAAACTGAACAGCTTGAAGGGAAGGAAAAACAAAGATAAATGAAATGAATAAGTAGTACATTGATGGGGGAAAAGTCTAAATATGAAGTTGAGACTCAAATTAGTTTTACAGAAATAAGAATTCAGAGAAAAGTTTTAGTGAACCCTGAAAAGAAAGAGCAGAGCACACTTTTTAAGGCCATATGAGACAGATAGAAGTCTTCCTGATGCACAAGCCCTTCCTTGTCTCCTTAAGATAAGTAAGCAACACAGTCCAAGTTTGAACTAAAGCACATACAGGAATTTGGAGGGAAATGATTTTTCTCCACTGTTTAAAACTGAAAGATTCTGTTTCTGTCAACATTATTTTAAATTATCTTCTCTTTAAAGGATCTACTATTTTATCAGTGTGATCTTGCTCCCTTTGAATCAATGAAGGTATAATATTTCATAGCCATCTTATTAGATAGATTTATGTGTGGTTGAGACTAAAAAAATCATCACCTAATATTAATATTTTGTACAGATAGATCCTATTCTGCTTGAGTTCATTATCTCTCTATTCTTCACTGGGTTTCTAAAGACATATTGGTTATTGAATTGATCGGTGTTCTTAAGTCTTTAAAAGTGTTCCTCCCATTTGTTATAATTGTTCTTGTGTAAGTTAATTTCTTAGTTGTACTTAATTCACTGTGCATTAGGTCATACTTCTCAAGCTTCTCTGAAATCAGAACATTTATTTATGACAACAATATTCTAAACCATTTATATACATTTATATCATTAGGCTTTGAAAACACTAAGATTATTCAGGATCAATCATTTCTTCTTCTCCATGAAAATGTTAGCATTGTATCATCACATAGTCTCTTCCAGTTGCTCAACAAATGTATCTTTTTTAGTTTTATTTTGACTTTTGTATTTCAAAGTCCTGATGTAGTCCTTGTCATTTTATCATAAATGATTGAAAATCTTCTATTTCATTATAAGTCCATTCCCCCCAATCTCTACTCCCAAGTAGAATTATACTGAATTTATCAAAGAAGTTGTTTTTATTTGTAAGCCTATAGTTTTCACCTTTTATATCCCATCATATTTCAACATCTTCTCTCATTTGCATTTGTAATAGAAGCTGAAAGGTCTTGTGTGATTCTGAGGGGTTGCTTAGTATTTGATCTGCTCCTTTCTGGATGCTTGCAGCATTAAAAAAATTTTTTGGTATGGAATCTATACATTTTGGCTATTACATTCCTGGGATTTTTAATTTTGGAATTTTTTAGTAAATTATTAGTGAATTTTTTCCACCCTGACTTTGCTTTCTGATTTTTGTGGATATAGGCAATTTTTTAAAAGGTCATTTTCATGGAGTCCAATGACTCATGTTATTTCTGCTTTATTTGATTTCCAGGTCAGTTTTTTATATGACATCTCTTATATTTGAGACTATGATCATCTTATACCTTTCTTTATATCCCTGTCTCTCAACACAACATCTCCCATATGGTAAAGATTTAATAAATATTTATTCATTGAATAGCTTTTCATCTTTTGATTTTGTTATGCTATTTCTTGCAATTTTATAAAACCATTCATTTCAATTTGGCTTATTAAAATAATTTTCATTTTATTTTTAAATAACACAAATCTAATTTCTTTCTCTCTGAGTTCCTCTCTCTTCCATTAAAAACAAAACAAAACAAAACCCAAAAAACCCCTCCAAATAAACTTTAATAGCAAGCAAGGCATGCCCACATTAGCCATATCAAAAAAAAAAAAAAGGTCTCAATTTGTATGCTAAGTCCATCATCTTGTTGTAGGGGTTGGATGGTATGTTTCCTTATCATTTCTTCATGAAATCATATTTAATAATTGCATTGAAATGAGTTCATAAATATTTCAAAGTTATTTATCTCTGCAATGTTGTTACAATATGCATTGTTCTCCTGGTTCTACTTTATTCTTCATTGATTCACACAAGATTTCCAAAATTTCTCTGAAACAGTCCCTTTTATCATTTCCAATAGCATGTTAATATACTATTATTATTCATACACTTTATTTTATTCAATTGTCTCTCAACTAATGGTGTCTCCTTTAGTTTCCAATTCTTTGATATCAGAAAAAGATGCTATAAATAACTTCATAGATATGGGTCCTTTCCCCTTTTTTTCTTATTGGAGTTTTTGACATCTTTATCCATGCTTCATGTATCTGACAATTCCATTAAATCCTCACAGAATTTAACTCCCTACTCAGCTTTCAACATTGATCATAGCAACTAGAAAGTTCATTCTTGATACATTTCTGGCTTTATGGCAGCACAAATATAGAGGTTGGGATGGCTTTTCCTTCCTCTTCCTTCTAGCACCCTGCAAAAAATTCTTGCCAACAAGTCCTTCTAAGAGCAAGAGAAACAGAAACTCAGAAAAATGCATATATTTCTAGCTTTAAAAAGTGATACTCTGTTGACAAAGTCTCTGATCACTGGTAATTGCTAAAAGATTGCATTGATATGATGATCTTTAAAAAGTTCAAGAGAGAATTTCTGGGTAATTTAATCATTTTATTAATATAGCTATCATGTTTCATAAAAAAGAGGTCAGTGATATTTTTTCATCTCAAAGACAATCATGGTGAATGGCTCATGGTTTATATGCCCTTGGAAGAGGGGTGTTCCTAGGGGTGACAATTAACTCTGATTGGTTCACAATTAATAGAAAATAAATATTACAATGAGGAGCTACTAGGCTAATTAACTTTGATTATGTCATTTACTTCCAAATTACTTGGATAATCTAATTAAAGAATTTATCCTCACCCAAAGCTGAATAGAACACAATGGGATTAAATTCTTTCTAAGGTTTTGTGGAATCTAACCAAGATTGAGGAGAGTTAATTCAATGTCCTTCAAGATATAAACTTTGAAATGAGGACCAAAGAAAACAGGGAAACTCTGGATCTTCCCAAATCATTGGTTATTAATAATTATTTCTCTCTATAAGAAGGCTAAATTTATCCCTTCATAACTTCCATTAATTGTTGCTAATTTTTTCAGCTAAGATTATTAGGAAGTAATCTTTTTTTTCATACAATATTCCTTCAAGTATTATATTTCTCTCACTTCAAATCTTTCATTCTCCAGTTTCTTCATCAAGCTCTCAAACGATATGAACCTGAGACCCTTTGCTATCTTGGTTGTTCTCCTTTAATGTTCTTCTGCTTGTCCTAAAATGTAATACACAGAATTGAGCACAATGTTCCAGATTCTGTTTCAGTAGAGCTAAGTACAATAATCTCACTATTCCAAGAAATTTTTGCTTCTTATTTATTATCCTAATCTTGGACTTTTAGAGCTGAAAGACATTCAGGTGATCATTTAGGCCCCACTCCTTATTTTCCAAATAAGGAAAGAGAGACCTAGAAAAATGATGACTAACCTAAAGCCATGTACCCTGTTTATAACTCTAGGAATATAGTTCTGGTCTTTTGAATTCTTCCCACAATATCATAAGATTCACTAGTTAGCATTTAGAATTTGCACCACTACCTTGAACATTTTGTGTCCACAAAAAGATTTTACTTATGTGGTGACTGAATCCAAAAACCTAGCCTAACAATTCCACATACTTAACACATGGCCTAACTAGATCAAAGATAAACAAATGTATCTAAATTGCATATAGCTCATAGAATTATCATGATAAACAATATTACCATAATTAGAGTGTAAGCCAGAATTTGGAGATCTTAGCCAGCCCACCTTTATAATATTCTAAGAGCTGTATCTAATATCATGGGCTAATAGCAATAAATGTTACTTCTTCTAATTATCTATAGTACATGATCTTTTAACAAAAAAGGAATAGTATTTTATTTTTTCCAAATACATACAAAGATCATTTTCACTATTCACTTTGCCAAACCCTGTGCTCCAAGTTTTTCTCCTTTCCCCGACCCTGACAGCAAGCAATCTAATACAGATTAAACATGTGAAATTCTTCTAAGTGGTTTTTCATATTGATCATGTTGTGCAAGAAAAATCAGATCAAAAGGGAAAAACATGAGAAAGAAAAAAAAAGCAAATAACAACCATAACAAAAAAAGTGAAAAATACTGTGCTTGGATCCACATTCAATTTCCATAGTTTCCTCTCTGGATGTGAATAGCATCTTTCATCACAAGTCTATTGGAATTGGCTTGAATCACCTCATTGTGAGCCAAGTCTATCACAGTTGATTATCACATGATATTGTTATTTCTGTCAATTCTGTGGTTCTGCTCACTTTACTCATCATCAATTCATGTAAGTCTCTCCAGACTTTTTTGAAATCATCCTGCTGATTGTTTCTTATAGAACAATAATATTCCATAACATTCATATACCATAACTTATTTAGCCATTATCCACCTGATGGACATCCATTTAGTTTCCAGTTCCTACTACAAAAAGGGCTGCTGTGAACATTTTTGCACATCTAGCTCCCTTTTCCTCTTTTATGATCTCTTTGGGATACAGAGTTAGTAAAGAGACTGCTGGATCAAAGGATATGCACAGTTTGATGCTTCTTTGAGCATAGTTCCAAATTGTTTTTTGAAATGGTTAGATCAATTCACAGTTCCACCAACAATGTGTTAGTGACTCAGTTTTCCCACATCCCCTCCAACATTTATCATTATCTTTTCCTATCTTAGCCAATTTGAGAATTATAATTGTACTTCAACTGTCTTAATTTGCATTTCTCTAATTGATAGTGATTTAGAGCATTTTTTTCATATGACTAAAAATGGCTTTAATTTCTTCATCTGAGAGTTGTCTGTTCATATCCTTTCATCATTTATCAACTGGGGAATGACATATTCTTATAAATTTGAATCAATTCTCTATATATTTTAGAAATCACGCCTTATCAGAAACACTGGATGTAAAATTTTCCCCTAGATTTCTTTTTCTTCTAATCTTGGCTTCGTTGGTTTTGTTTTTGTAAAACCTTTTTTAATTTATGATATCAAAATCATCCATTTTGCATTTAATAGTATTCTCTAATTTTTCTTTGGTCATAAATTCTCCCTTCTCTGTAGTTCTGAAAAGTAAACTAACCCTTATTCTCCTAATCTTATAGTTATCACTCTTTATGTCTAAAACATAAATCCATTTTGACCTTAACTTGGTATCGGGCATTAGATTTTGGTCAATGCCAATTTCTGCCATACTATTTTCCAGTTTTCCCAGCAATTTTTATCAAATAGTATATTCTTATGCCAAAGGCTGGAGTCTTTAGGTTTTTCAAACACCAAATTATTCTAGTTATTGACTATTGTATCTTGTGAACCTAACCTGTTCCACTGATCCACTACTCTATTTCTTAGCCAATACCAAATGGTTTTGATGACTGCCATTTTTATAGTGATCTTGAGCAAGTTTGGGGTTGGATAATGCCTAAAGATTTTGCTGCCTCTGAATGTATGATTTAGAGATAATCTAGTCCATCTTTCTCGTTTTGCTGATGAAGGAACTAAGTTTTAGAAAGATGAAGTGATTTATCTAAGTTCTCTTAATTTTTGTCCCAGGCAGAGTCACTAAGGAAGTTGATCCACAAACCCAGAACCTTCTAGTTCCCCTGATTAAAATCTTACTTTCTGCAATAGGTTTATCCCAGTTTCCTCCTCTGAGGGAACTCAGAGATTTCCTTTCCTCTGAGATTACTACCTCTCTAGGCGCTATACATCTATGTATATTATAGGTGATTCAGTAGATTAAACACCAAGCCAGAGTCAGAAAGATCTGAGTTCAAATGTAGTCTCAGATACTACTTTTGGGTCCCTAGCCAAGTCATTTAATTTCTCTTTGCCTCAGTTTCCTTTTATGTAAAAATAAGGATAGTAATGGTACCTACATCCCACGACTGTGAGGATCAAATGAGATAATAATTGTAAAGGATTCATGTGCTTAACATGGTGTCTCTTCTAACAGAATATGAGCTCCTTGAGGGTAGAGACTATCTTTCTCTCTTTCTTTTATTTGCACTCTCATCACCTAGTACAATGGCACATGGAAGGTGCTCAATTAAATGTTTATTGGCTGACTATAAGCCCAAAGCCTTTTCCTTGTTACACTACTAAAATGTAAAATCATAGCTGTAAGAATGGATGTTACCCCAGAGACCATCTAGTCTAATACTCTCATTTTATAGATAAAGAAACCGAGGCTTGGGAAATAGTATCAGTCTAGGTCACAGTTCTAAACTTGGGCACTAATTTCAACGAGTATCCAACTATTCTTTGCCTTGCTTAGTGATATTTTTTTTTTATCTTAATTAAGTCATTTGGTTAATCACATTCTTGGGATTATTCTTCCTCTCCCCCATTTCCACTTTACTTTCTTACATTCTTCTTGATTATAGTCAACAATTTCCAAAGTTATCTTTCATTCAGTGAATAAACAAAGCATTATTAATGACTGATTTGATTTGAAATGCCCTCCAGTTCTCCTTCATTTTCTGATAGTTATACCTTTTCTTGTTTATCAGGAAGCTGATTTAACTACTAAAACATTTTTATGTTTTATTGCATGCATTATTAAAAAAAATCCTTAGCAATAAAGTTATTCTAGTGAGCCTGAGACTAATTTTGTACAGAGTAATTACAATTTAGTCAACACAAAAGATTGTTTAGAGGGATACGACCTCTGTGCACTTGATAACTGCAGTTTAGGGCAAAACCTGTAGCTATGATGCATGAAAAACATCTTAGTTCATTAAGATCAAAGGAGTTAGTCACTTGTTCACAAGGCTAATTTCTCCAGCCAAAAGTATTTACACCAATTAACTGCTTTTTAGAGCCCTCTGCTTGAATTGTTAACCTTCAGATAAGCTATCTCAGGGGAAATTATAGATGACACAGCCACTTGTCTCAAAATTCATCTGCCTGATCTTTATTGAACTTGACTTGCAAACATTTAAATGATAATTGAAGCACTAATTAAACCCTGTGTCTGGGCACTCCACCTAGTAGTGTCTTTCCCTTCAAAGAGAAAGGTTGACTTACTGATGACAATCTCAGTAACTGGAAGTCCTGAGTGTCTTGCTAAGTTTTGGCAGGATTGCTTTTAGTGCTATTTTGGGCTGGGCTGTCCTGATATTTGCTATAGTGTTTGGGCCTCTCTTAACACCTGTATTCATCAGCTAGCAAATACAATCCCAGAGATGGGATTTTCAGTCTTAATTGAAATGAAATGATTCTTTATGTTCAGCCATAAATATGCTTTAAAATTCAGTAATAATTCTGTTTCACTGTCTTTACTATTTGTAGATAAGCATTTTAAAAGACATGGCTCCATTTGGAGTACTTGAATCACACACTGATACCTTGATAGATAAATGCCCTTTAAGGGATGATCTAGGGTTGCCCCTTTAATTTGTATGTTTTTTTTTTTTTTTATGTCAATTTACATACTTTGGCTCACTTTCCTGCCACCAGTTTGAAAAAACGACAAACAAACATCTGGACATATGTGAAATCAATTCCTATCTGGTTATTCAAGTTGCTCACCATACTAATAAAGAGGCAAGGAACAACACTGAAATGTCAAAACACTTAATTGGGATAGAAAATAATATTAGCTATGTTCCCAAATGAATACAAAGTCTTTCCAATTCCTTTTCTTTCTTCCAACCTTATATTAAAGTAGCTTTTGAAATTATTCTTTTCCACAGATTCATGCTGTATTAAAGTGACTCATGGTTTCAGCCTTGCCTTATAGCTAAATTATATTCTTTTCTTCCTTCTTCCCTCTCCTTCTTCCTCACTTCTTCTCTTCCTTCCTTTTGTCCTTCTTTACTCCCTCCCTTCCTTCTTCCTTTGCTTTACTCCTTCTTTCATTTCTTCATCCATTCTTTAATATCTTCCTCTACTTTTTTTCTACCTCCCTCCCTCCCTTCCTTCCCTCCTTCCTTCCTTCCCTCCTTCCCTCCTTCCCTCCTTCCTTCCTGTCCTCTTTCCTTCCTTCCTGTCTTCCTTCCTGCCTTCTGAGACTTCAATGAAGAGCTAACTCTGTTTCTAAGTCCACTTATTCTTCCTGTTCATTTCCCATGCATGTCTAATCTGTAAGCCACCACTTGCCATGGAATTCTAATTCTATCGGTGTCTTGATGGCTTACCTCAAATAGTAACTATACTGAGAATGACCTTGTAGGAAGCTATCACTCTTTGGGAATTTTTTTTTTTGAAATATTTGTGGAAGGGAATTGTGTGGAATGAGGATTTCTTGAAAATAACTCAGACCTTTTTCTTAATTGTGTAGTTCTGGCCCAACTTAGTACATTACTATCTACCTTACAGGCAACAAATATGACTGAGATAGGTATAGGGAGATAATACCCTACCGTTTTAACCAGGAAAAAGAGAATACGGTTGGAGAGTACTAAACAAAGCTAGTAAAAAAATTTCGTCCCTATTGTGCTGTTTAATGGAAAGGAGAAATAATCATATGATCTTATGCAGTTAACACTTTTATTTGCTTCCTAAATATGAAATCACTTTTCCTACCTCAAAGAGGCAGGAAGAGAACTGTACATAGGTAAGCCCATTCTCCAAGGAGCTGCCACCTACTTATATAAATACTTATATATACATATAAATAATATACTTATGTAAATGATATATTGTTCTTAATTACAGCCCAGATATTTGGGCAAAGACAGCAAAAGGGAATTGTTGATAGCACTTTATAGCCCTTAAAATAATTTTATTTAGACAATCCCTTTTTTGATGGTCAGGTAAGTTCATTCTTACTTTGTACCTTGAATTTATTTGGAGTAAATTCAAGTTAACTATGCTATTCCAGATTTAATTTAGTTCAAAGAAGCCTTAATTGACAACTCTGAGATACCACTACAGACCTGTCAGATTGACTAAAATGACAAGAAAAAATAATGCAGAATGTTGGAGGGGATGTGGGAAAACTGGGACACTGATACATTGTTGGTGGGATTGGGAATGTATCCAATCAGTCTGGAGAACAATTTGGAACTATGCTCAAAAAGTTATCAAACTGTGCATACCCTTTGATCTAGAAAGGCCTGGAGAGACCTACATGAACTGATGCTAAGTGAAATGAGCAGAACCAGGAAATGATTATACACGGTGACAGCAAGATTATAGATGATCCAGTTTTTATGGGCAGGACTCCAATAATGAAATGATTCAGGCCCGTTCCAGTGATCTTGTGAGGTAGAGAGCGGATGGTGAGAACTGAGTGTGGACCACAACATACCATTCTCACTCTTTTTGTTGTTGTTGTTCACTTGCATTTTGTTTTCTTATTCATTTTCTTCCCTTTTTGATCTGATTTTTCTTGTACAGCAAGAGAATTGAATAGAATAAATATGTTTACATATATTGGATTTAACATACATTTTAACATGTATAACATATTGGATTGCTTGCCATCTAGGGAAGGGCATGGGGGAAGGAAAGGAAAATGTGGAAGGAGGAGTCAATGTTGAAAAATTATCTGTCTATATGTTTTGAAAATAAAAAGCTTTAATAAAAAAAAAAGAAGTATTAATTTAAAATCCAAAGTTCTGAAAATTCTGTTATATACTGGAAACCAATGGAGTTGGAGTTCGGACTGGATTATTTCTCTCTTTTAATTCTCATCATATTATTGAAGTGATTTGAAGAACAAGAAAAAAAATCTCCCTCTTGTCCCCAAAATATACCTTAGCAATTTCTGAGACTGTCTGGAATTTCATCATTAGAAAAACTTGCTGAGTTAACAAGCATCCTGTTTTATGATAAAAATTATTTCTAGAGAAGCAATCATTCTATAGTATGAAAAAGACTTCTTTACTTTCATTAAAAAATATTTATGTGTTGCTTTCTTCCTAATAGTTTGCTGATATATCACACTAAGGAGAATGGGAATTATTATACTGGAGGAGGGAAGGCTAATTTTGAGTATATAACATTACTTTGAGAAGAAAGGACTTGGGAAACATCTGGGCATCCAGAAATCAACACGAAAGCACTAAATACTTATGAAGAGGAGGTAGAAGACAATTATACCAAAAGGGAAGGGTAAATCAAGATATTTGCCTCTACAGGGCCTATCTTTTGAGATTGAAGATAAATATCGTTCCCATAAATGAAGCTAGACCACCAAAGTGACAATATTTCTAGAGTACCACAATGATACTTTGGCAAGAGAAGACCATAGTGTTATATCTATCGGTAGTAATATTAAGAAATACTAATCTTTGGATCAGAAGACTTCTCCTTGTACCTCACCTCTGTCATTTATTAGCTGTATAACCCTTCAATTAATCAGTCTTTCAGTGCCTCATTCTCTTCTTCTATAAAATAAAGAAGTAAAACTAGATAGATAGTGAATATAAACGTATTTATTAAGAACACACTATGTAGAAAATATATGGTTTAATACATAGCTCCCTGACAGAGGATCAAGGACAATTTGAGCTAACATTTAAATTCTTAACACACATTGGCTGTGTGACTCTGGGAGACTAGCTACAACCTACCAATGCTTGAGTCAGAGGTGACAAAGTAGTCCCAAACTCCTGGGTACTACATCATATTAAAAGGCAATTAAAAGGGAAATGTTTAACAAAGTAAATAAAAATATAATACAACCTAATGTTAATTTGTGTTTTTCTGAGTGAATTTGCAACAGCAAGTTCCTGCCTGAGTTTGATATCATAATTTTAAGTAACTCTACTATTCTAAATTGCACATAAAGTGCTACTGATCTGTCTTGGTAATCAGAGTTTCCTCATTTGAGAGGTCCTTTTACAAATGAAATCAGAGGACCAGACCCTATCCCTTTTCCCCTGTGCTACATTCTGGGGATATAAATAGAAAAGCAAGACAGTCTCTACTCTCAAAAGCTTATATTCTAAGTGGATGAGACTGTTGACAGTAGCTAAGGTCCTATTTTTTACATTTTGTGTATAGTTAATAACAGAAAGTGAAGCTATGTAAGGGGAGAGTTAGTGGGAAAATTCTGGGAGAGGTGGGAATATTAATCCATGTGGTTGTTGCTAAGCAACAAAGTTGGGCACAGATATACTTGGTTCTTAAGGTCACCACTTCTGTCTTCAATTTTTTCTTTTGCAAAAACTAATCTGGATGCCTTTCAAAACTCTTTCTGACTTCCTATTTCAGTTAGCTTCTCTACTTCCACACTCCATATGTTTATTACCTTTTGTGTGAAATAGGTCTGCTGAAAATTCTTGGTGTTCTAGTTTCTTATTTTTTGGATAATAGTCCTTAGTGGGTTTTTTTTTTAAATTCTTCACTCATATGAACCATTTATCACTCTCAAATTCTATTGATTTGTTTTACTATTTTGAAAATTTCTATTAGGTCACAGTTCAAGGTCCCTTCTCCAGTGAGCACAAACTCCAGGCCAATTTATTCTTATTTATATCCTGATAATACTTTCCCTTGTAATATCTTCAAAGTACATGAAATTAGTTCTCCTTAGTTGTTTTCTTATTATTAGCATTTTAGTCTCCTTTCCTTTTGGTAGAAATCACCTTTTCAATCACTCATCTTCTATCATTTCTAAGATGCTTGGATAGCATGATCATTTTACTTTATAATAAGAGCTCTCTTTTATGTAGCTCTGTAGAGGTTCAGAAAGTATTTTCTTCCCAACACTTTTATCAGTTAAGTTCTTGTTGTTCAGTTATTTCATTTATGTTTGACTCTTCGTGATGCCATTTAGGTTTTTCTCACAAAGATATTGAAATGATTTGTCATTTCTATCTCCAGCTCATTTTACACATATGAAGAAACTGAGGGAGAATTAAGTGATGTCCAGGGTGACACAGGTAGTAAGTTTCTGAGGCTGAATTTGAAGTCAGGTCTGTCTGCCTCCACCCACTGTGCTGTCTGAAATGATCAAACCCATTTTACAGATGTGTGAAAATGTAACAGAGATGCCCAAAAATGTAACAGAGGCTTCAAATAAGTTAAGATAATTTGACATTAGTTACATAATGGGGGAAAAATTTAATCACAAGATCTTAGATGGTAAACGACTTGAGGTCAGGAATTTTCTGTTTATATTTGTATTTCCAGTGCTTAGAGTAGTGTTTGGCATGTAGTAAGTGCTTAATGAGAAAGAAGGAAGGTTAAAAGGAAAGAAGGAAAAAAAAGAAGGAAGGAAGAAGTAGAGGAAGAAATTGAAGGATAGATGCAGGAAGGAAGGAAGGAACAAAGGGAAGGAAGAAGGAAGGGAGAGAGTAAAGAAAGAAGGAAGAGAGCAAGGAAGTGGAGGAAATGAGGAAGGAGGGAAGGGAAGAAGGAAAGAGGAAGGAAGGGAGAAAAGAAACAAGCATTTAAGTGCCTATTTGTCAGGTACTTTTTGTGCTAAGAATTTTACAGATATCTCATTGGATCCTCACAATAACTCTGGGAGTAGGTGCTATTATTATTACTCCTTTTTTTTAGAGTTGAAGAAATTAAAGCAGACAACAGCTTTGACTTGCTCAGGGTCACATAGCTAGTAAGTATCTGAAGCTGAACATGATACTCTCTCAATTCACTCTCTCATCTCGCAATTCACTATACCATCTAGTTGCCTCTGTTATTAATACTTATTGACTTATTGAAGGACAGAGAGATCATATAGAACATAGAAATCATAGATCTCAAGCTTGAAGAGACATTAAAGGACATTTAGTCGACCCTTTCATTTTAAGGAAAATGGGGCCTAGAAAGGTGACACAGAAGTAGAAAGAATAATCAAATCCTTTAACTCCCCAGTAAGTGCTTTCCCCACTGCATTAGGTCCTTTGGCTCCATGCTGAATGGATTCTCTCTACTCCTATTTGCTGTTCAGTTGCTTTAGTTTTGTTTGATTCTTCAAGACCCTCTACTGTACCATACAACTGCTATAACAACATCTTAGGGTAAGTGTTTTTCTAAATTATTATTCCCCTTGGAAGACTCAGACAGCTTAGGGAATCACCATGTGTTTTAGCTTCTGTGTTTTTACTTTTAAGCTTCCTAAAAACACATTTTCACATTGAATGTAAATATGGCATATACATATTGCAAGAAAATATAGTTTTAGCAACAGAATATGAAGCATATTAGGAATGGGATAATGAGTGTGAGAGATGCTCACTCTAAGTAATTTCAATTGAGATTGAATTATATCATGTCCTTTATCCTCCACTTTTTATCAGAGTTTCTATCTCAGTCTTTCTTCATGCTATCATCTTTATACCTCTTTTGGGGCATGGTGTCATATTGTTACCTCAATAAAGATTGGGCAATTAAGGTTCATTACAGGGAACATAAGGGGATTGGACTAGATTACCTCAGAGATCCCTTCTAGTTCAAAATTTATGCTCTTATTATCAATATGAAATTCTTTTATGAATGAAGATTTTGAAATTTTATAGACCAACTGTATCTTCCTCTTTTCTCCAATGGAGAAAAGGTTGACTGTTAGGAAAGAAGTAAAACCTTTTGTCTCACTTTCTTTCATCTTCCTAAAAGTGAGTGGTCTTAACTCTTTTCCTTGGCTCTTTCTTGTGCATAGACACAGATGCCTGAAATTTCTGAAGTAAGATCTCTCTTTTTAAAAATTCCGACCCAAAAAAACATTAAAGAGAATTTTACCAGCCTCTTCTCAATCTTGTTATTTTAATACTTGCCTCTACGCTAAACTCTAGAAGGAAAAACAGAAGTATTTCTGGAGTATTTAGCAAGCTGATTTCTGTCTTTTTATTCTAATTTAAGTCTGTTATTCAGCATATACTTGAAAGGAAAAGAAATATTAAGTTCAGATAAAGTAGAATACTTGTAACTCCAAAATGTCTACCAGGTCAGATTGTTTAGAGTACATAATGACCTTTGGAAATAGTTGATATTATGGAAGGTAGAGGGATGTCATTTGTACAATGAAAATAATAACATTTGTATTTCCTAAATACAAAAGAAATGATGAGGAAAATAAATATCTTGGAAGCTCTAAAATGCTATAATCTCTATATTATTTCAAATGATACATTTTATGTTAGGAACTTGAACCCAAGAGCCTTGGAAATGGCAATGCTTCCAATTCTGTACCCTTAGCCATCATTCTGGGAAGCAATCCTTAAAGAAATTCAGTGTGGCAACTGCTCCTACAGATACTATAGCCACATCTGTTGAAGACCCAGAAAGAATGTTCTTGCCATCAGAGTCTTTGTCACTATCAAATATATAATATTCAAGTTATATAATTTTAATAGTATAGTGACATTAAAGAAGATGAACTACCATATGCTTTGTCATTGTAACCTAAAGACTATGGACCCTTTCCGTCTTAATTGCAGTTGAAATCTTCCATTTATATTGTTTTCCCCATTAGAATGTGAGTTTCTTAATAGAAGAAACTATTAGTTTCCTATTTGAATCCCTAGAGCTTAGAATATTTAATCAGTGTTTCATTAAACTTAATTCATTCAAATGTGCAGTTATTACTACAACTTCCAATAGATTGGGGGCACTGTGACTCAATGGATAAAGCAATATGCTAGATGTCATTAGGGATTTTCACATCCTCAAGATCCTTAACTTACTTGCTTCTCAGTTTTGAGAATAATTTCACATTTCTTTATTTTGTTTTTTTTTTTTCTATGTGTAAAAGAGAAACAATATACTTGATATAATGTAGTGATCTGGGATTATTTTTTGGTCATCCAGTACATTATACTACACTAAACAAAATTATAAGCTTGTCTGCCTGGTGTTTCTCATTTGTAACAATTTGGTCCCAAGACAAGCAAAGAAATTTTAAATAAAAGCACTATCTAATATCAGCAATGATATCAGTCCAATCCTCCTTCACTGTGACTTTCTCTTCTTTGAAGTACTCCAAATCATTTCTAGGTAGAGTTTTAATGAGAATTTTTTTTTCACCTGAGAATACTGCTAATGGATCTAAGGGATACCAATTGTAACTCCAGATTTTTCGATTTTTTTTTTTTTTTTGAGTTCACAAGGCTATCACCTGGTCAATGGGGCAGGGAAGAGAAAAATTCAATTTTCCTCACCCACAAGGTCCTTAACTACCATTGACTTGCTGCTTATGGGATTTATTAAGGGAAATCACTTGCTGAATTATACATATACCCAGAAATGTGTCTGATTCTTTCAACCAATTTCGATGTATTTCCTATGTGGTAACATCTAATTTTTTCCCCCAGTTAGTTAAATACTTCACTCTTCCCAAACTAATTAATGATTTGTTAATGACACATCTGTTTTATACTTTTGATTGATTGTTTTAATTAGGAAGTCTGGTACTTTTCTATCTTTACTTTTCCATAGATAGGGACACTGAGACCTAGGAAAGTGGAAGGATATACACAGAAGATTGCTGGAAGAGCTGGAGCAGAAGTCAAATGTCCCAAATGTTCTGCACTCTTTCTATCCCCCTCACTTCCATGTAAAAAAACTTCTAACTAAACAATTATCAATTAAAGCAAATATTTCATTATATGCAATAGAAAAAAAAGAATGAATAATAATACATGAAAATGGCCATCTCTATTATGTTGTTTTCCTTTTATGTATGTAATCAATTTCATAAATTACTTCTAAAGCTATCCTACTTTTTTGACTCTTTCTTTGTTTCTTCTCTTTCTCCCTCTTTTTCATCTCTTTTTTCTTCCTTTTTTCCTCCCTTCTTCCCTCTCTCCTGCTGTCCCACCCTCTTTTGTTCCCTCCCTCCCTCCTTTTCTCCTTCCCTCCTTTTATTCCTTCCTTCCTTCCTTCCTCCATCCCTCTCTCTTTCTCCCTTTTTTCTTTACACCTAGTTTCTTATTTCTTCCCCACCACTTGCCTCTCAGTGAGAAAAAAGAGCATCATTTTTATAAGAAAGGCGTATTACTGAACAAAACAAAATCCTACAATAGTTCTGTCCAAAATGTATGTTTCACTATATATTTTGAGTCCATTACTTTTCATTCATTATCATTCATTCATTCATGCATTTATTTATTCATTCAGTCATTTCTCTGGAAGGTTGGTCTTGTATTAGTAAGTGTTCCTAAGTCTTACAAAGTTTTTTGTCTTTTCAGTGCTGTTTGTCTACAAATTGTTATCCTGATTCTGCTCACTTTATTCTCCTTTGGTTTATACACATCTATATCTTTTCCTGAAAACTTCCTTTTTTATCATTTCTTATGGCACAGTAATCTTTTATTATGTTAGTATGTCTTAATATATCCAGCCATTCTTCAAATGAAGAGTATTCTCTTTATAAAACACTTGTATATCTTATACATTTTTTCCCTTTACTTTTTTAGTCCTTTTTAGATATATGGCTCTGGGTCAAAGACTATGCATAATTTAGTAACTTTCAAGGCAGAATGCTAAACTGCTTTTGGAATAACTAAAGTTCCACCAAGAGTGCATCAGTGTACCTATTTTCCTAAAGCTTCTCTCAAATAAGTCATTTTCCTTTTTTTTTCTTTTGCCAATTTTGCCAGTTTCAGGAAAGTGAAGTGGGAGCTTAAAGTTGTTTAATTTACATTTCTCTAATTATTATAATGATTTGAAGATTAATAACTTGGATTTGTTTCTCTGAAAATTTACTATTCATTTCCTTTGACCATTTGTCAATTCTAGAAAATGGTTCTCATTCATATAAATAGGATTTGGCTCCTAACATATCTTGGATATAACACCTTTATAAGAAAAACTTTCTGCAAATTTTTCCCCATAGTAGATGGTATGAGATATTGGTCTATACTTGCACTTAACTTCTACCTGAATGGTTTTTATGTTTCCCAAAAATTTCTGTCAAATATTACCACATGAGTTGAAGTCTTTGCATGTTTCAAATACTATCTTATTTTTCCATTTCCTTCTTCATTGTATGTATCTTATATGTTCCACTGATCAACCTCTCAATTTTCCAATTTAAAATTATTTTGATGATTACTATAGTATAGTTTGAAGTTTGATGCTGATCACCTCCTTATTTTCTACTTTTTTATTATTTCTCTCAAAATTCTTGATTTTTTTCTTCAAATGAATTTTGCTATTTTTTTCCTAATTCTATAAATAATCCTGTGGTAAGGATATTAAACAGGTAAATAATTTAGGTAGCATGGTCATTGTTATTATATTGACATGAACTACCATGTAATTAATATTTTTTCAGTTAATTAAGTCTCTTCATTTCTATATAAAGGTATTTATATTCACATAGTTTCTATGCGTGCCTTGATGGATAGACTCCCAAGAATTTTATGTAGTTTATTTTGAATAAACACTCTGTTTCTTGCTGCTAGCTTTTTTTTTTTTTTTGCTAATTTAAGGATATTAATTATTTATGTAGATTTATTTTATGTTCTTAAGTTTCATAATTATTTTCCCAATTAGTTTGAGTTGATTTTTTTGGTTTCTCTAGATAGAACATTAATTTGCAAAAAGTAAGTTTCACAAGTAACATTTATTCTCTTGATTTCTTTTTCTTTTCTTATTTCTATAGCTATGCTTTCTGCTATCATATTAAAAATAGTTAAGACAATAGGCATTCTTACTTTACCCCTGATCTTGTTGGGAAGGTGTCTACTATTTCCCCATTATGCTGTTATAGCTTTTGATCTTAAAAGAATTGGATTTAAATTTCAGGCCTTACTTTAAATAGTTGGGTGATCATAGGCAGGAGATTTAACTTTTGAAACTGCCAGTCATATTATGTGAGAATAATGACATAGCCACCATTCAGCATTTAAGTGCTAAAATGCTTTAAATTTATAAGATAGTTATAAGCAACTCTAATGATCTAGAATCTTTTTCTTTCAACAGAGAATACTGTTCTTTCTATAAAAGATTTGGGACAGGGACTTCTCTTCCTGATGCTATTTATTGCAATGATCCATAAGTCATTAAAGTTAGATGGGATTTGGAAATCACATTGTCCAACCTACTCATTTTATAGATGTGGAAACAGTTCCAGAGGAATGAAAGGATTTGCCAAAAATAGTAACAGTTTTCAGATTCAAACCAAATAAATAGATAAATAAATAAATAAATAGATAAGATATTATATTTTTATTTGTAGGAGACCTTCTTGTTGTCTGGATGAGAAGACTGGGACCAGAAAAATGAAGGAACTTGTCTAGGCTTGCACAAATAATAAATACCAGAGGTAAAATTTGAGTCTACTTCTTCCGACTCTAGAGCCAGTGTTCTTTCCACTGGGCTATATGCCTCTTTACTTTGACCAAAATTTAAATTTTGTATTACATGGCCTTTAATATCATCCATTTACCTTCCATTTTACTGCTTTTTCTCATTCTTTCTACCTTTTCTCCCTAGAAATCCTGTTTCTAGATTTCTTCTTTCTTTCTCTACACCTCTCTGTACTTTCCCATGTTCTCCTCTTTTTTTCTTAATCCCAATTTACTTAGAAAACCCAGAGCAACTACTTCCAGGAAATCTAAGAATAATAATAATAATAAAACCCAACTCCTATTAGTTCTGTGATTGACTGAGGAAGCAGATGTCATTGTCAATTATTCAAAATGAAATGACTTTGCCCTTAACTTTGTAGGATCTCATGTTTTAAAGGAGAACTCTTTTCAATACTCCTAAGAAGAAAGTAGAGCCTCATTTCCCAAAATATCATAATTTGGACCTCCAATGGCTGCTAGGCCAACTTGATTGTTCTTAATTTTATTTTTAAGAGTTTTTGGAGGTCATTATGCAAATATAGTGCACAATAAAATATTAAACAGCTTCCATGAACTACAATTTCTTTGTACCAATCAGAAACTAGATAAACTAAGAGATCTCCCATGGGGCAGTGTGGCAGAAAAGTACTGTTATTAGAAATAAAAGATGGGTTTTAGGTACTGAAGGGTACCCAGTTCACAATAACCATTATGAATAAGTCATTTAAAATACGTAATGGTTTTCCAACCTTTAAACTGAGCATCAAAATACTTGTACTTCCTGCTTCATAGGATTATTATAAAGAAAATGCTTTGTAAAGCTTTTTGTATTGTAAAATTATCTTTTATTACAATTGAGGCAACAGTTGAAGAAAGTTTCAAAGATGTTATTTGTCAGTTAAAATCCATCCACTTATGAAATGGGCTGTAATTTATGGTAGCTTGCCCTATCTATCCTAGAGCCTTAAACATCTATTTAATTGAATGAGTTGCTTTCATCTAAGCCTTACCTCTGTAGTTCCTGATTCTTATACCAAAACACCACTTTTAGCTGAAGAGATGATTTGGGATTAAGAAAGGATTAGCTGGCCATCATTGGAATAGAGATGTGAAAAGGTCAGGATTTAAGGAGTCTTCTCTCTATGTTGACAATGCTAACACAGCATGACTACTTTGGCTGACAGGAAAGGAACCCTAGAATGGGAAAGAATGAATTTCTCTAAACTGGGTATGAAGGTAATCCTTAAAAGCTCAAGGATAAGAGATGTTTATTTCAATGGCATTTGCTAGGCAAAGACTATTTCCCTGAATTCAAGGATAATCACTTCATATGTCTTGCTTCTCTTTTAAAGACTACTCATATTCTAAACAGGTAGTATACTATGGTGTAAAATAAATGAATGAATGATTTTTTTACCCAGCAAGGTTGAGAGAGAATATGTTAGAATAGACAGAAAACTGAATTTGAACTTTGCTGAAAATTTCTCTTCTAACCCTTTTTTTCCTTCCTTCCTTCCTTCCTTCCTTCCTTCCTTCCTTCCTTCCTTCCTTCCTACCTCCCTCCCTCTCTGTCCTCTCTCTCTTTCTCTCTTTTATTTTTGATTGCAAGACATATAAATTCATTGGCATAGGGAACTTCCAATGAGGAAATTCCCTCTGAATGAAAATCAGCATTTGTTATGCAACAAAAAAGTGTTTAAACACATACATGTATGTGTGTATATCTCAGACCTGTGATTTCAGTGAAATAAGGAGGTCCTGATGAGGAAACTCCCCTTTAACAATGTGCCTCAAATAACTCAGAGGACCACTAGAAATCTGTTTGATAGATTATCAGCTTACCTGCTTGTAAATACTTTTCTGAGGGAAATTCTAGCGAGTACATTGCAAAACTCCTAGAATACCTGGCAGCTAGACAGTTTTCTTTTTCTTTCTCATTTTCTTTTCTCTTTTGTTTTTTCTTCTTCCTTCCATCCTTACTTCCTTCATTCCTTCCTTCTTCCTTTTTTTCTCTTTCCTGCCTTTGCTTCTCCCTAATTTTCTTCTCCCTAATCTAAAAGGAGAAAACAAAAACAAAATCCTCATATGGTTAGATATTGTTAGGCAAAACAAATTCTTATATTACCCATTTTCAAAAACTTTTCTTATTACACATCTCTAGTCTATCACTTGTCTGACTTTAGGTGCTAGCATGCTTTATCATTAATTCATTGGAATTATGGATGGTTAATGAACTGATCAAAAATATCTTGTTTCCAAAATTGTCCATTTTTACATGATGTTACTATAAAAATTGTCACGTTTCTGTTCCTAAACTAGATAGTGAAAGCAGCTCTTGATGTTCTATGCTCCCTTGATTAGATAAGATTTCAACCTCCCATTGAAGGAATGTTCAGGTGCTCTCTGGAGTATTATAATGGTAGCAAGGTGATGAACCCCCAAGGGACCATTAGTAACTGAAACAGGAATGTAACTACAGTTATTTCTGGTAGAAATATGGATTCACCATGTTTTCTAGGCCCCTGGCTGGCCTCTAGGCATGTGTGTGTTTGTAAAAGTAACCACATGTTCACAGCTCATAAATTGGTAGCCTGCTGATGTTCATTCAGCACCAATAGAATATTTATATGAAATAGTGTTCATCTTGAAAAGTAGCTGACACATAGTGTTTTGCATGCCTTGTCATTTGAGCCCCACAATAACCAAGTAACATCACTTTACAGATGAGGAAACTGAGTGCCCATGGTCACAAAGCTACTAAGGGTCAGAAAGATAATTCTGCTATGTACAGCCCAGTATCTTCTATAACATCCCCCTCAAGCATAATGGAAAAGAAAAGCTTGGATGATCTCTGAATAGCCTTTCAATGCTTTGTTGGTTGGAATGGGTAAAAGCTTTGGTGGGAGATCGATTTCAGAGAAGGCCAGAAAAAGAGTATATAGGATAAGAATCAGGCGTCAGGAACTCTAGACTAGAGTACTGATTTAGAAAGTCTAGAGTATGTAATACATCTCAAGTTCTTCAACTGTAAAAATGGGAGTCAATTCCCTTCTAAACTTATTTCCTAGAGGCTTTGAGAAAGCTGTGTGCTTTCCACAATCTCAGAATAAGTCATGATTCCTTAACATTTTCCAGGATTATAGTTTGGATTAGCAGGTAGGAGTTTCTTAAGAGTTTGGAGCTCCTTGGTTGAATAGATATGAATACAAAGTATCATTAGTGAGACAGCCAGCTGCTGTTCTACATCACCAATAAGACATGCTTTGCATATCCTTGTCTCTTCTTCCTGGGCAAGTTGCCAGAAGTGTTAGGAGTAAGTGTTTGGGTAAGGACAGTTTGGTCTTCCGTCTGCTGCTGTGCTCTGTGGGATTTATTGATTCTCTGACATCTGTATCATCAGGGATGAACATGAGCATAATGTACTAGGAGAGGGGGATTGTACAGAAACAGCAGGCTCAGGCTGCATAAACTGATGGGGATGATACATTGAAATGAAGAGTTAAGACTATTGACAATTCCCCAATGAAAGGCTCCAGAAATCTTAGGATATTGGGAGTTTGGGGAGGAGTAGCCAAAAAAGAAAAGAAAGAAGAGAGAAAACCTGGAACAAGAATAAATTAGTGGGATTTTCCTAATATACCTGGGGAGAAAGAGAGAAAAATCCCCAATATTAGAATAAAGGAGCAATCATTATAAGAATATAGCATTCCAATTAAGGTAACAGAGATAAATCAGGTGAAGTAATCAGGCTCAGAAGATTTTGTATCACATACAAATCCCACAGAAGTTACTATAGCTGCATCATTTTTCAATAATGTGAAACCCCACCATTACCATGCTATTCACCTCTGCAGTCATGTTATTCAGGAAATGGCCAATTTATATTGTCCTTCCTATTTTTTTGCATGGTGTTTTTTAATTTTTAATTTTTTTGAAATTATGTTAAAATAATTTTAAAAACTTTTTCTTGAAGTTTTGAGTTTCAAATTCTATCCCTCCCTCCCTGAGACGGTAAACAATCTGATATAGTTTATACATGTGCAGTCTTCCTGGTGTTTTCTACAGCTATGACTGAATTTTCAAAAAGAAATTATCACTATGAATTAAGCAATGATAATTCCACTGGAGAGAGGCATTGGGTGTATAGTGGATAGGGAAACTGCCTGGAAGCTAAAAAAACTTGTTTCAAGACTAGCCTCGGGCTATATGACTCTGGGTAAATCATTTAATGCTTCAGGGAATTCTCTAAGATTTCAGAAGTACTGACCTGCATTGGTAAAGGGTGTTTTCTCACCTGGGAGTTTCTCACACTAATGAAATCATAACTCTTGCTCTGATCAGATAATATTTATAAAATGCTTAGCACAACCTGAACACATAATAGGCACTGGATAAATGCTTATTTTTTCTTTCCATCTCTAATCCCATTTGTGGAACTTCCAATAGTTATTTATACTGTTGACACTTTTATTGAAATATCTCAACAAAGTAGACAGCCCTTAGTAATTTTAGAACTTTAGTAATTTTAGGACCAGTCATTAAAGACCATCATCAGTGTTAGTCTGATCCTCATATTTATGCTCAGACAGATTGATAGAGGGACAAATGGAAACTTAGATAAAAATTCTAACCTCTCTTTTGCTATCTCTGCCTTAGATGACTATATGAATCATTTTTCCATTGAAGGCTGGGACAAGTTAAATTGGCCATAAGCGATAAGTCAGAAATGATCAAAATTGTGACCTCAAATGTTCTAGGAAATGCAATTATATTATTTAACCTTTACCAGGGAAGTGTGTATGTGTGCTGGAGAAAAGTGACAAGAGGAAAAGGAAGAGGAGAAGGGGAAGGAAGGGGGAAATGGGAGAGAGCAGGAAAGGGAAAGAAAGGCTCATCATTACTCAGAGATATTCATTTGACCTGTAATTGAATACTTCCAAAGAGTAGAAGTTCACTACTTCTTGATCCTGTTTGTTAATCAATTTTGAAGGTCAAAACAATTTTAGATTGAGCCACTACTTTTCCTTCTAATATGTAAACACAAATTGAGCAATAGTTCTACTGGAAAAAAAGGAGTAATCCATTCACTCTTGTACAAAATACACCATTAGATCCTTGAAAACAATGATTATACTTTCTCTTCTCCACCCTTAATATCTTTAGTTCTTTAAACTATTCTCCATATAATTTTTAGAGAGCTTATCTCCTTCTAGAGAGGAGTATAGTCCCTCAATATTTCATCTAGAAGTGAATACAAAACTTCACATGACATTTGTCTGTTGAAAAATATAGTGGGGCTATTTTGGCTCATCATCTGGACATTATTTTTTTAAATAATGTAGCCAAAGAATGAATTATCTTTTTGATCAGATTTATCTACCAATGAGGAATGAACTCAGAGCCTAGAGTTAAAAAGACCCAAGTTCAGACTCAGCCTCAGATCTTATTAGTTGTGTGACCCTGAGCAAATTAATTAACATTATTTACTTTATTTTCTTCATCTATAAAAAAGCTACAGAAAGAAAGTTCAGCATACTCCAGAGTCTTTACCAAGAAAATCCCAAATGGGGTAATGAAGAGTTGAATGTGACTGAGACAACTGAACAATAACAATACATTCAATTCAATTTATTATCAAACATTTGTTGCCTCCAGTTTTGTCAGGTGTAATGGGCTGAGGTTTGAGTTGATGCACTGAGGTCCCAAGTAAGTGAGGCTAAATAGCAATTGGGCTATACTCTATTAATATACATGATTGGATAAAGAATGGCCCCCGCCCATTCTCCATGCAAGTCCTGATGTGTTGTATAGGAAATGATGATTTTGGTGGGTGGAGGCAGAGAGAGAGACCGGAAGAGAAGCTGGGGGAGATTGGACCTGGGTTCCATACTCCTAGCTGCTGGTCGTGTGGCTGCTGGTCTAGCTAGCTTCTTGACTCAGCAACACACATTGCTATTGCCCATTCTCTTCCACCTCTGATCCTTCTTCACTGAGAATAAAGACTGACGGTTTTCCCCTAACCTGAATTCCTGACTCCGACTGATTTTAAAATATGCGATCTTCACAGTCAGGAATATCTTTGAACTGATAGTGGATAAATTTGAGTTGGGAAAACAAATTTTGAATCCTGCCTTAAATACCTGTTGGGGATATGTAAGAAGTCTAGTGGATAGAATCCAAGGTTTAGAATCAGGAAGACTTATCTTGGTGACTTCAAATACAGTTTTAGGCACTTACTTGCTGGGTAACCCTGGGCAAGTTACTTAACCCTATTTCCCTCAGTTTCCTCATCTGTAAAATGAGCTACAGAAGGAAATGGCAAACCACTCCAGTATTTTTGCTAAGAAAATCCCAAAAGGGATCATGAAGAATTGAACAACTCAACAACAACAGATACTTACTACCTGTCTGAACCTGGACTAGTAGTATAATCACTTGGAGCTTCAATTTACTTATCTATAAAATGGAACTAATAATAGCACCTACCTTAGGAGGTTGTTGTGAGGATCAAAAGAGATTTTACACATACACGATATGTGTACATTTGTGTGTACAAATATATATTTATGTTTGTATATGTGAACACACATACATTCTGTATATATCCATACATGCAAATATATGCATACACACATATACAAGTTATTTAAATATTAGCTATTATTTTATTTAGAGGCAGCTAGGTAGCTCAGTGGATAAAGTGCTGGATCTAGAATCTAGATAGTTCTTATTCTTTTCTTTTTTCTTTTCTTTATTTAATATTTCCTCCAGTTACATTCAAAATAATCTTTTTTAACATTGATTTTTAAAATTTTTGAGTTCTGGGCTCTCTCCCTTATCCTCACCCACAATTAAGATACCACATGTGAAGTTATAAAAATGTTTCCATAAAGTCAAAAGAAAACATAAATCTCCCATCCTAATGAAAATAAAAACCCCTAAGAAAAAATGTTAGAAAGAAAGAAAATTAGAGAAAGATAGAATGCTTCAATCTGTATTCAGATGCAATCATTTTTTCTCTGGGAATGAATCAGATTTTTCATCATAAGTCCTTCAGATTAGTTGTGGATGATTGCACTACTGAGAAATCATTTACAGCTAGTCATTCCAGAGCTTTGCTATTACTTTGTATATAGTACATTTCAAATTGCTTGAGTTGATGGAGGATTTTCCAGAGTTTTTAATTTCCTAAGAGCATCCTGCTCATGATTTCCCATAGAATAATAATACCACATCACAAACATGTCACAGTTTATTGATTTTTAATTGATGGATATCACTTCAATTTCTAATTTTTTTTACCCTGAAAAGAGAGCTGTTATGAAAATTTTTATACAGATAAATAATTTTCCTTTTTTGAATCTCTAATTTGAATCTCTTTTTTGAATTTTTTGAATTTGATAAGGCAAAACAGTTTAAATTTGAACTAGTCAGGTCATTTAACCTCTGTCTCACTTTCCTCATCTACAATTAATAATTGCCCTATCTCAATGGGTTGTCATGAGTATAAAAATAAAGTATTTATAAAGCACTTTATAAACTATAATGGTTTGTAATTGTTATAATAGTCATCAGATAATATATTAATATTATAATTATATAATAAAGTGTCAGATGCAATTTGATGCTGGAAAATTTCAAAGACAAAATTGAAATTGCCCCTTCTTTCAAGAAGTTTTTGTCTAGTTGGAAAATATACACTAAGCCAAAGAAAGGAAGGTAATTGGAGGAAGGAGATAGCATACTAAAAATTGGAGAAAACAAGTGATTTTACATTGGAGGTGTATCTTGAAGAGATTTTGAGGGGTAGAGATGAGGAGGTATCATTCTGGGAGAGAGGGAAAACTTATGGAAAGATGAAGATACAAGTTTGGGAAATTAGGGTTCAGAATGAACTGGTTTACACAGAGAATACAGTGCATGAAGAGGAGAATTATGATGAAATGTCTAGGCAGCTAAGTTAGTTTCAGTTTGTGGAAGATGTTAAGAGCTAGTTTGAGGAGTTTGCATTTTATCCATAAGGTAATAGGGAGCTACTGAGGAGTATTTATTTATTTATTTATTTATTATTTACTTATTTATTCATTCATTTGTTTGTTTGTTTGTATATTATTTCCACTGAGGATTTTTAAACTGGGAAATGACAGACATCAGTCTACTCTAGGGACTGTATTATACTTTTGGCTTATATTAAGCTTCTGATCAGTTTAATGAGATACTAAACCCATAAGGTTTTTAATAGAAAAAGAAAGTATTCTCTGGATTTGTAAGATAGTTGTAAACAAGTAGATATGAACATATTTGTCCAGTTACCTAAAGTGAACAATTTCTTTCATGGTGACCTATGATTCTCTGAGCTTCTGAAGGTTTAAAGAGAAAGAAAGGTTGGTAATAACAAAGAGCAGCTGTGAACAATGAGTAATCAGTTACTTGTTATTTAATGATGATGACAGACTTTTATATGGTATTTTAAAATTTTCAAATTATCTTACATATATTATTTCACTTTATCCTCACAAAAAATGTATAAGGCATATTTCTCATATTTTACCATAAAACTGAGGCTCACCAAAGTTAAGTAATGTGTCCATATCTACATAGTAATAATTGAGGAAGAAGACAAATCTAAGTCTGCCTGATTCCTTGGCAAAATTAGAACAAAAAGTAATTGGTTATGTTTTATTTAGTCTGATTCTTCATGTTACCACCAGATAAGTTATGACTTGGTCAAAATCACAGAGGGAGTGGGAAAGCCAACTGATATCTATGTCTCCCTATGTTCCTTTGAAGAACTAGCTTCCCTCTCTCAGGAGGCATTAAGAGAACTTAGTAGGGTAAGTCTGCAGCTCACCTGAAAAGCAAAGTTGGAAAGAAAAGATTTTAAAATTCTTTCATCCACACCCAGCATTTTGCTTTTTTCCCTCACTTTCCCATTCTCTTCCCTTATCATGTCTGCTCTGGATATGTATGAATTCAGCTTTCTCTTTCTGAAAAAAAGCTTCATTGATCCCTTTATCCTAGCTTTAGTTTTGTCTTTTCATTCTCTCTTCCCCCTTTCTTCTCTGCATCTTTCCTTTTTCTTCTCTTTCTCCCTAATTTTGCTTTTTTTCTTCTTCCTACCCATAGTGTCCACCTATTTTATCCAGGTTAAACAAACCTTATAATGTTTATATTGAATGAAGTGTTATGATTAATTTATTTTTATTTTGTCAAATGACATTTCTCTCTCTCTTTCCTTCTTTTTCTCATTCTGCTTTTCTCTTTCTCAAAAAAAAAAAAAAGCAGGGGGAAGTTGAGCAAGAATAAAAATGGCATAATATTTCCTTATCATTTTTCCCTCAATGGGCTTCAGTCGATCAATTTTGTTTTTTGAAAATCAACCTTCCTAGAGCTGATTCAAGAGAAAAAAAAAAACAAAAATGTATTATCTCTAGCAGAAGAAATAGGGTCAGAACTGAAAGGGATCTTAAAATTCATCTAATTTAATCACCTCTAATAGAGATAGTACAAGTAGTTAGAGTTCTGGATCAGACAGTAAGACTGAGTTCAAATAGATTTGATGTTGATAATAAGTATTCTTTTTTTTCTTTTATTTATTTATTTATTTTGTAATTTTATTGTATCTTTTTATTTACAGAACATATGCATGGGTAATTTTTTCAACATTGACCCTTGCAAAACCTTCAGTTCCAAATTTTCCCCTCCTTTCCCTTACCCTCTCTCCTAGATGGCAGATAGTACAATACATGTTAAATATGTTAAATTATATGTTAAATCCAATATATGTATACATATTTATACAGTTATCTTGCTGCACAAGAAAAAAAAAAGGATCTAGAAAGAAAAAAACACCTGAGAAGAAAAACAAAAATGTAAGCATATAATAATAGAAAGAGTGAAAATGCTGTATTGTGTTTCACACTTAGTCCCCATAGTCCTCTCTCTGAGTGTAGATGGCTCTCTTCATTACTGGACAATTGGAACTGGTTTGAATCAACTCATTGTTGAAGAGAGCCATATCTATCAGAAATGATCATTGTATAATAATCTCCTGGTTCTGCTCATTTCACTTAGCATCAGTTGATGTAAGTCTCTCCAGACCTCTCTAAAATCATCCTACTGATCATTTCTTATAGAACAATAATATTACATTAATATTATAACTACATATAATATTATAATTACATTAATATTATAATTTATTCAGCCATTCTCCAATTAATGGGTATCCATTCAGTTTCCAGTTTCTTGTTACTACAAAAAGGGCTGCCACAAACATTTTTGCACATGTGGATCCCTTGCCCTTCTTTAAGATCTCTTTGGGATATAAGCCCAGTAGTAACACTGCTGGATCAAAGGGTATACACTGTTTGATAACTTTTTAAACATAGTTCCAAATTGCTCTCCAGAATGGTTGGATCCATTCATAACTCTACCAACAGTGTATGAGTGTCTTAGTTTTCCTACATCCCCTCCAACATTCATCATTATCTTTTCCTGTCTTCTTAGCCAATCTGAGAGGCATGTAGTAATCTAAGAGTTGTCTCTGACAATTTCTTCATCTGAAAATTGTTCATATCCTTTGACCATTTATCAATTGGAGAATGGCTTTATTTCTTATAAATTTGAGTTCATTCTCTATATATTTTGGAAATGAGGCCTTTATCAGAACCTTTGAGTATTCTTTTTTTTCTAGACAGGGAGGCTGACAAAAAAAAAAAAAGTGAAATTGGTTGATTGAAGCCCACTGATTTAAAAAAAAAAAAAAGGAAATTTAGTGTTATTTTTATTCTTTTCTATCTTGTTCTTTTTTGAGAAAGGGAGAGGGGGGAAGTAAATGCCCCTTGATTTTGACAATCAATTACTGGTTTTATGATCCTGGTCAAGTCACTTAATCTATTTTTGCTTCAATTTTCTTAACTATAAAATGGAGATTACAAAAGCACCTACCTCACAACAGTGTTGTTATGAAGATCAAAGGAGATAATATTTGTAAAAGGCACTCAGCATAGGATCTAGAATACTGAAGTTGCTATATAAGTGCTTATTCTGTCACCACCCCACCTCTTTCCCAGTCCCTTCCCTTAATTTTATAAAGAGAAAACTAAAACTTAGAGAGATAAACAGGTGACTCATTTAAAGTCACAAAGGTAGCAGCAGAGCTCATAGTTGAATACCAGTCCTATGACCACAAATTTAATATTAATAATAGCTACTATTTATACAGCACTTCAGGATTTGCAAATTACTTTACAATTATTATCTCACTTCATCATTACAACCCTGGGAGATAGGTACTATTATTATCCCCATTTTACCAGTAAGGAAATTAAGGCAGACAGAAGTTAAGTGACTTGGTCAGGATCACACAGCTAGCAATCATTTGGGACTGCATTTGAATTCAGGTCTTCCTGTAGGTTCAGCACTCTAGTTAGTACATCACTTAGCTGAACTTTGGGGAGAATCATCAATTGAGGGCTGAAAATTATTTGAGAAGTCGTCTAGTTCAATCTTTCAGTTTACAAATTAAAAAAAAAAACTGAAGCACAGGACAGAGACAACACTTGCCCAGCGTTATTTTAAGGGGTCATTTGAACCCAGGTTCTCTGACTATAGTTATCCTGTACAAAAGACAGCAATAATGCCTTTGGTCTGTTGCTCCCTTCTCCTAGGTATTGAACAATAACAACAATTCGAGATGAGAAGAAAAAAAAAAAAACAATGTGTTCTTCCTGTGTAATTGTTTCTCAATTACAGGGCAGCAGGATTAGCAAAGATCTGTAGACTGAGTTGCCTTATGTTGAACAGGGAAGTAGTGCAATCGATAGAAAGCTCAGCCTGGAGTCAGGAGGATCCAAATTCAAGTCTAGCCTCAGACAATCACAAGCTGTGCGATTCTGGGCAAGTCCCTTAAACTTGTTGACTTTAGTTTCATCATCTATAAAATGAGCTGGAGAAGAAAATGGCAAACCCCGCTAATAACTTTGCTAGGAAATCTAAAAATGGCTCATAAAAAGTTTGACATGCGTGAAAAACAACTGAACAATATTGAGGGAGACCTGTCTTGGATGCTGCTTCACCAGGTGCTCTAGTTTTGCTGTCCTAATTTGATTATCTTTTACTTAACACCTTTCAGGCTCCAGGGTATGATGCAGAGTAGGGAAAAGGGTCATTCACAGAACTGCACCCAAGAGACCTGAAAGGTGTTAAGTAGAAGATACTCTAATGAGAATAACTGAAGTCAAAATTAGTGATGGGCTGGGTTAACAATTAACATTGAAACAAGTCAATGACCTGACTGTCATCCATGTGACCTGCCAGGGATAATGCTTTCTTTCCCACAATATGAGCTCTTCCAATTGTCAGAACAAATCTGAGCCTTACTTTAAAGGTAATGCTATACATTGCTCAAAACAATTTAATTGAATAATGATAGTAGTTTGGCTCAGCCACTTATTAATTGTGTAACCATAGGCAAAGTCATTTACTTTATCTGACCCTCAGTTATCTTATGTATAAAATGGGAATAATTACATTTGTACTTCATGCCTAATAGGATTGAGGTGATGGAAGCACTTGCAAACTGAAAAACACCTTATAAACTCTAAGATACTTTTTACTAATACAAACAGGAAAACCCAAGATAATTATAGATTTAGAACCAGAAGACATTTTGTAGGCCATAGAATCTAATCACTTCATTTTGCAGATGAGGAAATAGACATTTAAGGAGGTTGAGTGACTTATCCAACATCTCACAGTTTTCGATCATCAGAGAAAGGATTTGAATCCAGGTCCAGGGTCAGTGTTACTTTCACTGAATGATCTTATCCCTCAGAATAGCCCCATTTAGTTGGATGGGTAACTCTCAAAAAGAAAAAAAAACCCTACAACCAGTGTAGGAAGTTTTGATGGCAGTGGGAGCTATTCTAGCTCAAGAATATTTGTTGATGTAATAGAGTGAGAAAAAAGGATCAGAAAGAAAATTTTGTTGTTGAGTTGTTTTTTCAGTCATGTCTGACCCTTTGAGACCTCATTTGGGGTTTTCTGGGCAAAGGGGTTTGCCATTTCTATCTCTAGCTCATTTTACAAATAAGGAAACAGAGGCAAACACAGTTAAGTGACTTGTCCAGGGTCACATAGCTTGTAAATGTCTGATGGCATATTTGAACTCAGGAAGATAAGACTTCCTGAATCAAGGCCCAGTGGAAATAATATGCCATCTAGCTATGCCTCAGAGGGAAAAAGGGATGAAGAAATCAAGGGATAAAAAATCACAGTGAGAACTGCCCTTGGTGGTGTTTCTCATAGCTGGCTTCCAGCCAACACAGTGACATCAGACATCGTGGAACACATGGATGAGAGGGGTACTCCAAATTAGATTATCCCTAGAGTGTTCTGGCTAGAAGTCAGCATCAAGGAAATGTGATGGGTATAATTAATCTCTTGGGCCATTCAAAGGTATGTATGGAGGCATCAGAAATTTTGAAAATCAGAAATCAGAAAAACACCACACTGTTTTTAGGAAAGTAGGGGGCAGTCACACTTGATTTTGAAAATCAGGAATCTTGATAGTGAATTAAGGAGGTAGCTCCCAGGGGAGAAAAAAGTGATTTTTAGATTTTTTTCCCCCTAAGAACCATCAGTCAGTGATATAAGGGACCCATCCTGAACCACTCCATTAATGCTGTCTTGGGCTTGAATTGCAGAGGGATGACTCCGCTTATCCTGAGGCAGTTTTTGGCCCCTGTCACTGTTGGAGATCCCTGACCTCCCACCTACAGAGGTCCCATCAGTGTATTTAGGGTACTTTTCTCCCCCCGGATGTTACAGGTGGTCCAGTTCAGCTCCAGTAGTCCAGCTGCTGCCAAGTTATCTCATTCCATTTGTCATACATCACTAGTCTATTATATTACACCAGTGATTGTGAGTTTCTGTGTGTATGACCCTTGTGATTGTCTCTGATTAGAGATAATTATGGTCAAGCAAGAGGGGAAGATTTTGGTAGGTGAGGAATAATCTGACTTCAGATACTTTCTAGAAAATCACAACCTCTCTGAGCCTGTTATCTTCTCTCTAATATGAGAGGTTTGATTTGATGATCTTCAAGGTCTTCTGAACTCTCAATCTATGACCTGATGATAGACTTTATCATTGAGTGTTGGATTTCTGCTACAACATCTTTGTTGGCTATCAAGAATGGTTCCAAAATATTAACAGGTAGTTTTCAGATGAAGAAATCAAAGCTATTTATAGTAATATGAAAACATATTCTAAATCACTATTAATAAGAGAACTTAAGATTAAAACTACTATGAGGTACCACCTTATACACAGAAGATTGGCTAATATGACAGAAAAGGAAAATGACATGTTAGGGGGATATGGGAAAAATGGGACAATAATGCATTGTTAATGAAGTTGTAGGCTGATCCAATCATTCCGGAACTATGCCCAAAAGGCTATAAAACTGTGTGTACCTTTTGACCCAGAAATATCAAAGCTAGTTCTATATTCCAAAGAGATTTTAAAAAGGAGAAGAAAAGGACCTATATGTGTAAAATATTTATAGCAACTTTTTTTTGCATTGGAAAAGAATTGGAAATTGAGGGAATACCCATTAATTGGGATATAACTGAACAAATTGTGGTAAATGATTATTATGGAGTATTATTGTACTTTAAAAAGATGAACGATATGGCTTCAGAAAAACCTTGGAAAACTTATATGAGTTGATGTAAAACAAAGTAGAACCTGGAGAACATCATACATGATAACAACAATATTATGCAATGATCAATTGTGAATGACTTAGCTACTCTCTATAATATGAAGATCCAAAACAATTATGAAGGACTTATCATGAAAAACAATGTCTACTTCCAGAGAAAGAATTGATGGAATTTGAATGCAGATCAAAGAATTCTGGGGTTTTTAACTTTATTTTTCTTGTTTGTTTTTTGTTTTGTTTTGGTTTTGGTCTGTGTTTTTGCATAACTTGACACTTATAACCTTTATTAAACTGCTTGCCTTTTCAATGAGGAGGGAAGTTTGGGAGGCTGGGACAGAATTTGAAACTCAAAATTGTAAAAGAAAAATGAACTTTAAATTTTTTTGCATGTAATTGGAAAAAATTAAATTAAAAAAAGAGAATGGGTCCATACTGGGCATCAATGTCAAAGACTAGTAGGAGGCTTTCCTAAGGAAGCTGGGCTGCTGAGCAGAGGAGTAGTTGTTTCCTAATCTCTGATTCACTTAGGGGAAGAGGGTCCTTAGAACATTTTTTCAACTTTTCCTTTAGTGGAACAAAATGAACAAACATCTACATAGTTCTTGTGTATTATACTGTGTATTTCTGTGGAAAGAACATCTTCAGATAAAGTTTGTCTTCAGGTACCCAAGAGCAAATTATCATTAGGGAAATGGTGCTGATGCTGATTAGGGAAAAGGTGCTGTCATGCTTTCCCCACTGTTTTGCGGTGACCACTAACAATCCCTCTCTAATCTAGGCCTAGGTCATAATTTTCCAGAGGTGTTTGGAGAGAAACCTGTTTCAGTGATAGTATTCCATAGAAGAATCATTGTATCCTTATGTATTATTTCTTTTACAAAATGGTTCTGTAATTTTGTTCCTGACTTGAATACCATGTTTTCTTTTCCCTCCCCTGATGATCTTCCATGAAGGAACAAGAACAGCAATAAAGAGCAAGTAATATAGGATGCTCTCATTTTTGTAAGTCTGTAATAAAGAGAATTTTAATGATTTCCCTTCTCCCTACCCAAACCCTGAGATGTCACTTGAAATTCAGTCACAAAATCTAAGAGTTAGAAGAAAACTCAGAGGACATTTAGTCTAGTCTGAAAGAATCCTGTCTAGATTGTTTGCAACAAATGGCCATCTTGTTTGACTTCAAGACTTTCAGATAAGAAAAATCCACTATCCAAGCCAGTCTATTCAATTTTTGGATAATTCAACTTACTAGGAACTTTTCCTCTTACCTTAAACAGCTTATATCTGTCTCTTTGCAACTTCTATCCACTTTTTTTGTCTGATTCTTCCCACAGTGCTACATAAAACCAGTCTAATTCCTCTCCTATTTACATCTTTATAAATAGACAACTAATATAGATTCCTCCCATTATTACCCTCTTTCACACACACACACACACACACACACACACACACACACTTCTTTACCAGTTCCTTCAACCAGTTCACATACAACATGACCTCAAGACCCTTAGCCATATTGGTTACCTTTCTATAATGCAGAATTAAGGGACCTGGATCCTATAAAAATAAAAATTATTTTTCAGTGTTGGAGTCCCAGGAAAAATGACTTTACCAAAATCACACATATCATAAGTCATAGTTCATTGAATTAAGAGCTGCAAGGAACTTAAATATATAATCCAACTGCTTATTTTCCAGATGAGGAAATAGAGTCAAAGAGATTAATTGTTTGTCTGATTCACAGAGGCAGTAAGTCTGGTATAAATATCAAACCTAGGTCATTTGACTTGAAATTCAGTGTCCTTTCTCATTGCACCATGCTGTCTTTACAAATCTGCTCTTTCAGTCTGAAATCATCCTCCCCAGAATATTGCTGGCTTCTATCCCAAAAGTAAAGCGAGAAACTTATTAAATCTTGATTTCTCCTTCCCCTGTCCAATAAAATCTCAACTTCATGCCAACCCCTTATCACTGGGCAAAAAAGAAAAATAGGAAGGGTCAGATGCGGCAGCTGACTAGCCAAAAGGGTTGAACAGTGAGCCAACATGCTCTGAATAAATAAATAATTTCTGGGTAAAGACCCCAGATGCAGTTTGGAGTTTAGATGATAGAAAGCTGTGTGTGGCCTATTGTTTTTGCTGTTGCAAAGGCAATACTGCTGCCAATCAGTGGCATCAGTGCCAGTACCAGCAAGGAAGCAGGAAGCTATTGGAGGCAAGGAAATTTGCCTCTGCCGTGCCTGCTGGCTGATGTTCAGGGTGACCCAGACCCCAGGGTGCCTTATGCTCCACAATATATGACCTATGTGGAGAAATCCATTTAGTATCCCTATGGGGAATAGACATGTGTACTGAGGTTTTGCCTATCAAAGCTAACAAGGAGAGCTCCCAGTTATCCTTCTGCCTAGTGCATCAGCCCACACCTGTTCACTTCCCCTGGAGTAGCAACTACTCTGGTTGGATCAGCTGTTCTGGAGCTTCAAGGGTTTTTTGTCCTCTTTCCCCATATAGACGGAGCCAAGGCAAGGACCCATGACTTCACTTTAGAGCTTTGTCAAAACCCAACAGGTGGGAGCCTTTCCTGGACTTTAGGAGCCTCTCTTTTGTCAGAACAGTGATTGATCTTTTCTTCCTGAGGGGGAAGGGCCCCTAACCAGCTACCAAAAAAAGGCAGCTGCCTTGTTCTTTGAACACATGTGATCAAGAAAAAGAGTTTAGTAGAGACAGCAACTCAAAATACATGGCACCAACACAGCATCTCCAAGAAACCATGGATTAAAAAACAAAACAAAGTAAAACAAAAGGATAGCTTGTCTTGTGGGGTAGAGTCCTGGCAACAGAACCAGAAAGACTTGAGTTGAAGCTCCACATTAAAACATACTTGTTTTATGACCCTTGAAAAATCAAATAACTTTTCAGTGGCTTAGGCAACTAAGACTAGAAGTTCTCTTGGTAGAAGGAGATTTCTCATTAGGGGTTCCCAATATTGATGAAATCACAAATCCTGGAGGAAAAACAAACAAACAACAACAACAACAAAACCTATGAAACCACAAGAAAAATAATTAGCAGGGTTTTACTTTTTCTCATGAATACAATTATCTCACTTGTAAAAGATTTGGCAAATTACAGGCTGCCATCAGGAAAATCCAATTACTCAGAGGTAAAGGCAACATCAAGTGAACACAGTAAATTAAAAATGCAAATCAAGTCAAGTTTCAAAATATTACTCTTAGGGAAGCAGTGAAATTGGCTCTCCCTTACTTGCTTTTCTGTTTTGACGGCAAGGCAGTATTTGCACAGAAGAGCTGAAAGACACCCTTCTTGACATCCTCTCCCACCTCAGAATATCAGAATGTAATAGCATTTCTACACCTGATATTCTGAGTAAACTACTTATTGTTTTTTTCTGGAATTATTTTTATCTTTTCAATTTTAATCAAAGACTAACAAGCCTTTCTGTTTGGCTCTCAGTCCTGAACAACTGATGTGCAGGAAGGAGACGCTCAAAGAAATTGAGCTTCAATTTGATGCATGCAATATTTATTAATTGCCTACTCTCTGCCTCACATCATATTAAAGCAAATCCTTAGAAAGTCAGGTCTTGAGTCAAGTGCTTATCTTTTTTGTGTTCTGTCACTGCTATTCTATGAGGACCCACTTGGTTTAAGCAAGGATTTTTTAATAGTCTCCCATTTTCTATTTGGGCACCTTGGTGGCACAGTGGATAGAATACCAGGCCTGAAATCCTGAACTCCTGATTTCAAATCTGATCTTGGACACTTACTAGCTATGTGATCCTGAGCAATTCACTTAAACCTGTTTGCCTCAGTTTCCTCATCTGTAAAATGAGCTGGCGGAGGAAACGGCAAACCACTTCAGTATCATTGACAAGAAAATCCCAATGGGGCCATTAAAAGTCAGAATGACTGAACAACAAAAGAATCTTCTACTAATCATGTGTGTGATCCTTCCCTGGTGACTCCATACATGGAAATGCCATTATCACCAATCAGTCAACAAGCATTTATTAATGTGCTCTGGTAGCAGGCCAGTTTTAAGTTCCAGAGATACTAAGAAAGGTAAAATCAGTCCTTATCCTCTCAAGGAGATTATATTTCAATCTGAGAGATATATAAACAATCAGTTATATACACAAGATGTATTCAGAGTAGATGGAAGATAAACATAGAGAGAAAGGTTCTAGCAGTTCCATTAATAGAATTCAAGGATGGAAATTGTATGTGCTAGGAAGGATCATGATATCTCCCTCCAGTCATTTACCATCTTTGGACTCAAACATTCAAGTCTACCCTTAGAACTTTATCCTTTTAAGCTTAATAAAGCTCTGATTCTTTCAAATATGCTTTTGAAATCCTATAGAAAGGGGCATTAATTAACAGTCATTTATACTTTAGCATAAAGAAAGTTTTCAGTTCTTAGGGAGAAAACCTAATATCAGGGAGATTACAAAGAGAGTAGTCTGAGAAGTCTTAGACCAAGTGACACTTTTAAGGAACATATTGTGTGATGAAAAATCTATATGGATTTTTATAACCTGAGATTTTAGTTCCAATGAGACTATAAAATGACAGTAGATGTATAGCTATAATCTTAATAGATATGTCTGGTTTCCAGATATTGGTCTATACTGATTCTTTAGCTTAGCATAGTGCTATAAGAATATGAGAGACAAAGAGACCAAAAGATATGGGAAAAGAGGGAAAAACTTCACTTTACTCAATAGGGAAGTTATAATAGAAAGTATTCATATCACCATAAATATGAGAATATCTTATTTCCCACTGTTAACTTTCTTACATAGAGTTATAGTCAATTTCTTGAGGTCAGGGACTATTTGATTTTTATCTTTGTATCCCCAGTGTTTAGCATAGTGCCTTATAGCATAGAAGACAATTAATATCTGTTTGTTGGGTTATATTACTTGCAATGGGACCTTGAAGATCATTTCCCCCAAATATTTCATTTTATAAATAAATATACTGAGGTCTAGGAAGGTTAAGTGAGAGTCCCAATGTCTTATTATAGAGAGTAAGTAGAAATGATTGAGAGTTATATCTGTTTATAATCCCTAGTGGCTTTAGCGTATCATACAGAACTCCGCATCCCTTTGAGTACTCGACAAATACTAACTGACTGACAACTGTGCCAGATCAAATATCCAATTTGTTGTTGAGATTTGGCAATCGCTAAGAGTTTGATTGGGCAGAATATTTGGGGGGGGGGATAACCTGGCTACACATGACCATGTCACAATTGCTTCATGGATAAATAAAGGCTCTGGTTTCCATGACTACTAATCCTCTGTCTTTCCCATGACATGTCTATTGGAAATTCCCTGCTCCTTAGGTCTTTTATTTTCATTACCAATTTTCTGTTTTCATCGAAAATGTTATCCATCCAAACTGAAGCCAACTCCTCATCACTGGGGGTAATGGTTCATTCTGTTTGACTGACAGTTAGCCAAGTTAACTTATTTATCTTGCAGTAACAGAACCAAAACTAGTGCAACTCCATTATAATGTGGCTTATTATTACAGGAAATTGGATTATTTTGTTGGTAGAATCATGCTTCCTGTAACATGACCTGTACACTAGAGTAAATGACTGATGTAACACTAGTAGCTTATAAGGCAATAGTGATTGCATTTGTATAGAGCTTTATGATACTCAAATTCCTTTTCCTAAAATATCCCTGTGATAAAGCTGGTGTAATTACTAGCATTCCTATTGTACAAGTGAGGAAGATGAGGATCAGAGAGACTAAATCATTATTTGAATTCAGGTCTTTACTGATTCCTAGTCAGTCTATCATTCCTACAAATGTGTGATAGTATTCCTCCTATCACTCAACATCAATTCCCAGAATGATAATTTAAGAAGTAGAATGATCTTTTTTCACTGGGAATATGGTGAAAGTTTACAGAACCTTTATCACCTTAGAGATCTTAGTATAAGGGCATTTATTTTTATTTGAAATGGAATTATTATATTAACACTGCTTTTGGATCAATTTAGAAAAGCTAATAATGGATGCTATGGCTGTGTTTCTGTATTTTCCATCATTTACTGCCATTAAACTGGATCAGGATTGACCTTACAATAGAGAGGCTGACAAAAATTAATAGTTCACTGGATTACTTCATTGTTATCTCTCTTCTAACAATGTTTGAAATATTTCCTGTCACACCCAGTTCCTGGACTTATAAGTCAATTTTAAAACAAGGGGTCTCTGAGCCTTTAATGGAGAAAAGATACTTTTTATTTCCTTGAGATTATGGCTGACATCAGATTTGAGAGGGAAAAAATGAAAATCAAACCAAACCAAAAAAAATCCTCCAGATGCCTCTAGCTTCATGTCTTTTAGGGGTAGGAGCTACTTTTGATTCCCTCTCTAGAGGAGACTCAAGCTGGCTTCCCAGCTTGTGCCCAGAAGAGAAAAACCTATAACTCTGTCTTGTTTTCTGTCTTCTCTTTTTGTGAGTCCAATTTGCACTAAATAAAACATGGCAGCAGACAGCCACCATTTCAATCAGTCACTAAGCATTTATCAAGTGCTTACTATGTGCCATGCATTGTTTTAAGTGTTGGGGACACAAGGGAAACCTTCAAGGAGCTTACAGTCTTGTTAGGGGAAACAACATGCAAATAATTAAATAACTACATACTTGTGTGTGTGTGTGTGTGTGTGTGTGTGTGAGAGAGAGAGAGAGAGAGAAAGAGAGAGAGAGAGACAGAGAGAGACAGAAAGAGAGAGAGAAAGAGAGAGACAGAGAGAAGAGAGAGAGAGAGAGAGAGAGAGACAGAGAGAGAGAGAGAGAGACAGAGAGAGAGAGAGAGAGAGAGACAGAGAGAGACAGAGAGAAGAGAGAGAGACACAGAGAGAGACAGAGAGAGAGACAGAGACAGAGAGAGAGAGAGACAGACAGACAGAGAGACAGAGAGTCTCTCTCTCTCATTGCAGTCTTCTTCCACTTTATTTCCCACCATATTCTCAATAGTCCATTTATACTAATCTTTTTGCTGTTCCTCACATGTGACAATCCATCTCTCAATTGCATCTAAAATTTTTTCTTCAAAAATATATTTTTCTTCTTCTAACAATTTATGTTTTTAAAGTATTTTGAATACAGCACAGCAGAAAAAAGTTAAAAACATTTTTATAAAGTAGTTCATTGTACAATGGTAGGCTTGCCAATCATGTCATTTTCAGGTCTGTGAATCAGGTTTAAGAAACATGTCATAATGTTTTCTATTGTATAAAAGCATAGAGCTTAATTTCAAGCCAGGAATGCCCAGAGTATAATATTTTTTGACAATAAGCCAGTATCTCAGAGGCCTCTAGTGGTGTATAGAGGAGATCCAGAATGTAGGAGTTAAAGAGATAAAGATGGGTTGTTTCAAAAGGCAAACCCAGAAATAGAAAAGCATTTAAATGAAAGGGGGTAGTGGAGAAACAGAGTAATATCTATTACTGAGGTATGACAAAAGGAAAAGGAATAGATAGAATACAGCAGAATCTAAGCTGCAAGGACTATATCTTTGGAGTTAGAAAATAACTTAAAGACAATCACATTCAAACCCTTTGTTTTACAGATGAAGAAACTGAGGCACGTAAATGTAAATTGATTTGCTCAAGATGACAAAGTTTGAAACTGGGTCTTCATGACTTCAAGTCACATTATACTATTTACTCCATTATGAAAATGAATCTTGTACTACCTACTTCATAGGGTTGCTGTGATGAGACAATTAGAAATCCTTGAATCACTAAATAAATATTTTATCCTCGATGTTATTAATTTGTCAATATTATTCAACAGAAATCAAGTGTAAAATTTACCCTCTTTCCTCATCCACAGAAAGGTACTTGTCAGTATTTCTATGTTCATATGAATTATTTGTGGCCAACTTGTGATAATGTCTTCCAAGACCCTATTGGTCTGATCAGCCACAGTCTGACCCTAACATATTGATGTCATTTTGGTCCTCTTTGAAAATGGAAGATAACAATCAATTGATTATTAGGATCTCCAGCTTCCTGCAGTTTCATTAGCTTCCTGTGCCCTGCCTCTACAAACAGGGCTAAGAAAGGTTCTTGGATATCATTAAATCCACTGAATTTGGCAGTTAGCAAAACTGAGACTCAGAGGGGTCAGATAATTTGCCTAAGATCACATAAGTAATCACAAAGGAAATATTATTAAAAGAAGAATGTTAAAACATTCATGAAACACAGTAAAATTAATTTTAAAAGAAAAACAAATAGAATGTTTTTAAAATTCTCACAATAAAATATGGTTTTCAAGAAATCTTTAAATTCTTTTTTATATTTTTTCCAGGTTCTCTGTTTGGTTTTAATCATGATCTCTTCTGTGACTTTAACAAGGGTTCTTCTTTTAAAAAAAATCTTCTTAAAAAAAAGAACTTTTTCTTTTTTATTTCAAATATTTCCACAATATGAAGGGAATTCTATGCCCTCAAGTCTGTTCTTTTCTTCATACCCTCCAGCGCCTCCATATTTGAGTTTTGAGGAGGTTTTAAAGGCTAATCCGGGGCTGCCACCTAGTGCTACTACTTGCAGAGTTAGATAGACTAGTTTTTCTAAAGTGTCAATTATTTCCTTTCTTTTTAAACACCATCACCTCCCAAAGCATTGTGTTTCTTTGGAACCTTTGCCACTTGTCTTTGAAGCAGGAGAGGCTAAGTCCACCATTCAGCCCCAAAGTGGAAATTTTTAGTCTGGCAGTCAAGAGCCTTCACTATTTGGCTTCAAATTATATTTCTAGCTATAATGTATATCACATTCTACTGGATTACTTAACATTCTCTTAACAGATCCTGTCCTTTCCCATTTCAATGTCTCTGCTCACCCCATTGCTTTTCAATTGCCCTCACTCCATCTCTGCCTATTGAAATCCTACTTACTTTTCAAGATTTGACTTTTAATACCCCAGCTTCCCAGAAATCATCTGATACTTAGCCAAAAGTGATTTCTGAATCCTTGGAATGTTTATAGTACTTTTCTTATTTCTCTCATCTGCATTTATAATATTCTAATTTGGATTGTATTTATTTGGGTATAGGATTTCACTCCCTTACTAAATGGTAAATTACTCAAGGTCAGGGTCCATGTCATATGCACCTAATGTAAGACCAGCACTACAGGCTCTTAATAAATATTTTGAAATGAATGAATGAAGAAAAGAATATTAATAGGTTATTTTAAGTCTTTTAAAATAAATGAAACCACCTTTCTATCATTCAATAAGATTCAATAAAATAAAATTTCCAATTTATAAATTGCTAGGTGAGATTATATATTTCAATGATTTTTTTACTAAAGTTTATATCCATCAACTTTGATTTGGCATAGAAAGAATGAACTTTCAGAATGTTCAGAAAAATAGGGAATGACTTTTTATGAAAATTTATATTATATGAGATGTTATATAATCTCTTCCAAAAAAGTTTCCTTTTCACATTGGAAAAACACTTTATGATGATATAGATTATAAACCATCCATAATTACTCATTCATTCTCTCAAACTCTTGAACATATCTTCCCTTTTAGCCATAGGGTTGCCTATTATTGTTTCTTAACTATTCTCACTGTAATAGTCTATTTTCTTTTTTTTGTTGTTCAAATAATTCTTTAGTAACTTATTTAATATCACCTTCTCTGCAAAATGTCTTATTCATAATATATTAACATTTGCTTATATACACTCTGTACCTCTCTCTTGTGGGGAAACCTTCAACTTCAATTTTTGAAGGGTGTTGTATTCTTTAATTTGTATTCTTTCAAGAACCCCAGAAAAATGTTAATATCAAAAAGATGGACAACTGCGGCAGCTAGATGTGTTACAGATTGATCACTGGGCCTACATTCAGGAATAGCCGAGTTAAATTCTGGCCTCAGACACTTAATAGCTATCTAACCATGGAGAAGTCAACCTCTGTTTGTCTCAGTTTACTCAACTGTCAAATGGGAAAATAATGGCAACTTCCTTCAGGGTCTTGTGAAGATTAAATGAAAAAAAAAACTTGTTATAAATGCTTAGCAAAATGCTTGGAACTTAGTATGTATTATAAAAACGCTTATTTCCTTCCTATTTGTTTCAGAAAAAAACTAAGGACCATTTATAAGAAGTTTGAAGCCTCCTAAAGGAAATCTGTCCCACTCCTCATTCATGTTTAATTTCAGGATATCTCAGCATCCATTTATGGTATATGTCCAAAATATATTTATTGATGGATAAGGTCAATAATTAGTCATGCAGCTATAGAACATTCTCTGGCCAATAAGCATGGTTGATCCACATGGCTTTTACTGGTTGGATAAGACTGAAATAATGCTAAGCTATTACAGGTCATTTTGAGAAGTCTCTGTATTTTCTGAAATTTGATACAATCTGTACAAAAGTCATTCACAGACAGGAATGCTCACCCAGAGCATGTGTTCTTAACTATGTTGTTGTTTTATAGATACCTTTGGCAATCTGGTGACACATTCTTCATATTTTTAAATGTATTTTTAAAAATAACAGAGGTTTATAAGAAAAAACTAGTTATATTGAAATACAGGAAAGAAGACATTACAAAAACAAGTTCATGGACCTTGTTAAGGAACCTTGCTCTACAGGAAATCCCCCTTAGACATAGGGTCAGTGCTATTGCTTTCCCATTAAAATGGTTCATGACTTTAGTGAATATTTCCTTACTTTATGTTTCATTTGATATAAATAATCATAAGTTCATCAAAAACAAAGAGTATGAAAATGATATTTTCCCAGACTACCAGATGAATGAAGTTGGATGAACAGCCTGTTAGAGTCATTTATCTGAAGATGACAAATAAGATAGATTCAATGGAGTAGGAGATTGAACTGGACCTCATTTATAAAACAGCAGTTTTTTCAATAATCTCAATAGTTCTCTATCACAAAGTTTATTTCTATAATGTCAATAGTTTTTCTGCAAGTCTATATGACTCTGAATCATGCAATACCACAACCTAGAAAATCAAGATTGCAAATGATCCAGCTATCAATAGCAAGATACATAGGATGTTATTCATGACAAATCACATGGGACATCTGGCATAAAAGACAGTATTATGTGACTAGAAAAGGAGGTTGATTAGTCATATTGACCCAAGAATATGCTGGTATCTTTGCCATATTAAAAGAATCAGAGAAAGGTCTCACATACATTGAATGAGTACCCTATGGAGGATTTATGAAAAGACATATGAGAAATAAGAGAAATGAGGGTTTGTAGTTTGTGCATCAGTAAAGTAAATACTATTGCCAATAAAAATCTACAAAAACATAATATGATATTATATTTGGGGAGGTGTGGTAAACAAGTCTCATGATTTTATTAATCTATATTTACAGTGAAGTACTATTTTATAATAGAGGTATCTAATGTAAATGGAAACAGATCCTTATGGGTAGAATATTTATTTAGAGAAGACTACAAATTAGCTTTACCTATGATAGATTGCATCTTTATTTATTTTATTAAACATTTCCTGATTTTATTTTAATTAGTTTCAGGCTGCTCTCAGTTTTGTAGACCACCAGCATCCGAGATGCTCCTTTCATACCATAGACAGACATCTACTATAAAATCTTTCTTCTTAATAATAGCTAACATTTATGTAGTGCTTATCATACACCCAGGTTTTATGCTAAAGGAATTTACAAATATCTCATTTGATCCTCACAACAGCCTTGGGGAATGGATGCTATTATTATCATAGATGAGGAAACTGGAGCCAAATGATCTGTCCAGGGTCATACAGTTTATAAATGTCTGGGGTCACATTGGAATTCAGGTCTTCCTGATTGCAGATTCCAAACTCTATCCTTTGTACTACCTGGCTGCCCTTCAGAGAGCTGCCTAGACCACTGAGTGATTATATGACTTGCCTAGAATTAACCAGCTACTACACATCAGAGAGACTTAAGCTACTTGACTGTGACTTTAACTCTAGCTACTCTCCCATATTGCTTCTCATTCTGTAAACATAATGACATTATTTGCATCATCATTATAAAAGCAACTTGAAGAATGAATCTAACTCACAACTAAAGATTATAGTATGCTGAAATAATCATCCACGACATAGGATGAGTTAATTTGGAGGCATCCCTGGAAATACAAAGATGGATCAAAGCAAGTTATGAAAGATCCAGTGTAACTCAGGGTAATCTGGTCAGATCTTAAATTAATACCAGAATCTAAGCCTATTTTAGCCTGTCTTGAGAGGATTTAGGGATTATGGTATTGAATGAGATTCCTGGATCTGCCCCAGAAATGATCTAGCTCTCTCTGCCCCACTGAGATTCTGGGAAAGAAAGGTAAATTTGGTGATGTCCTATTCTTTCTATACCTCACCTTTATTTAAATAGAAGGGGATAAGCCCTCGTTCATTCAGGAGAACTCAGGTCTAAAGAGCAAAAAAAAAGCATACCACTGATTGACTGTTATAATCAAAGGAAAAATAAAACAGGGATATATCATCATTTGAATAAATACAAAAGGAACTTACAGTTGCATGGGGAGGCTGGAAAAGTAGCTGTTGTTTGTCCCTCATTCTCAAAGAGGACCATGATATCTGGAAGGTGATACCATGACATGTAAGTGAATTGGATTTGAATAAGACAGGGGACTTGCCTTACTTTCCCTCCAGAGCCTACTCTTGTGACCTTATACTTGAAAAATACCAAACAGATTCTAGGAATGGGTTTAGCTGTCATTTCATAGCTCACATTTCTAGAATACATTAAAGTTTTTAGCATGGTCTTCCCACAATAACCATACAGTATACTAAATAATGCAATATTATTTCTTTCATTTTGCAGTTAAAGAAAATATGGTTTAAACTGTTAAGTGATTTACCCACAATCTCAAAGCTAAAAGGTGTCAGTGCCAGGATAAAAATCCAGGTATTCTGTCTACAATTCCCATGTTCTTTTCACTATGCCAGTTTCCCCAAAAGAATTTGGATCCACTGCACCATGCACTAAGCAGGAAAACAGACCGTAGAGCCAATGATTTGGCTTGGAGATTGCAGTAATTATTCTCAGCAGTTGGGTGAATAATTATCTGGACCCCAAATTGAAAAGGAGCAGGAAAATTGGAGGACTGAATTTGGGAAATTTCCCATTGCTTTCAATGACCCCAAGCATCTCCCTAAAATAAAGGCCCAGATTTTTAGCCTCAATAGTCTCCCAGTGATGCATATAACTGTTAATCATGAAGAATGAAACTTATAGTTCTCTCAAAGGGCAATTTAGATATATATATGGAGGGTGTGAGCAGGCTGCAACGTATGACCATTGAAAAATTGTGCTGGAGAATTGTGTGTGGTACAGTGGGAAAAGTTCTGGTTTGGAGGCAGATGACCTGAGTTTGAATCCTGGTTCCCTTAAAACTTGTATGACTTTGGGCACATCACATCTCCATGACTTAGTCTATTTATATAATTAGAGGGCTGAATTTGATGGCTTTTAAAAGTCCTCCCATTTCTATGTCTATGGCATAAATGAATAATCTTCAGATGATACAGTTGACAAGAGTGAAGGACAAGCAAATACAGTTCATGTGCTACATTGGTGTCCTGGATGTAGAAGATCTAGAATTTTGTCAGTGCATTGGGTGGATTTCTGGGGGAAGATTTATAGGAGGACATGGGCAAGCATGGGGCAGCTTGGTAGTATAGTGAATAGAGTACTGGACATGGGGTCAGGAAGATTCCTTTTCCTGAATTCAAATCTGGCCTTAGACACTTCCTAGCTGGGTGATCCTGAGCAAGTCACTTCACCCTCTCAATTTTCTCACCTGTAAAACGAGCTAGAGAAGGAAATGGCAAACCATTTCAGTTTCTTTGCCAAGAAAACCCCAAATGGGGTCACAAAGAATTGGATACAACTGAAAAAAAAACACAACTAAACAACAACATGAACAAGCACAGAACAGAATGAGAAGGCATAGATAGACCATGGTATCACTCCAGTGGTTCCCCATTTGCAGAACAATTTAATTGGGCATTTAATGCTCTTCACAATGTCCTCTTCCTACCTTTCTACTCTTCTTACATTATTTCCACTCACACACTCTATAGTTATCCAGCCCTACTCACTTTGCCTCCCACCTGAGAGCCCCTCTCACTTTTGCTCTGAGTGGGTACCATGCCTGGAAAGCTCTCCCTTCTCATCTCCTCCTTATTCAGGACTCAGCTCAAATGTTACATTCAAGAAGTCTTTCCCAATCCCCCAGCTTCCCTCACAAGTTCACCTCTCATTTACTCTGTATGTGTCTGTCAATTAGCTGTTCCCTCCTCCAATAGAAAATAAAGTCCTTGAGTGCAGTGACTAGGCTATTGTCTTCCTATATATCCCCAGTATGCAGCATAGGTCTGGAATATAGGAAATATTTAGCAAATGTTTGTTGATTGATTGATTGATATTAGCACCTATGAGATAACAAAGCCATCCAAGTAAGCATACTTGCCTACTGTTGTCATTCACTATATTCCTCCCACTGAAACAACATGATTATTTGGAATTGATTTATCACTTTGTTGTGAAAACTTGTTTTGCATCAATTTCCCTCATTTGCCCCTCCCCTGACAGCTCCCTAATTGATTGATTTGATTGTTCGGGCTTTGACTCCATCTCTAAAGATGGATTAGAATAATTATCACAGCTTACTGCTTAATCATCCTGCCACACAATTACGGCTTCTATTATGTTTTATACGGGCACTTTATTAGCTGGAGTAATTGTAGTGTGGTTTAATAAGTTAATAACATGTTTGAAGATGATAACGTGGTCATTACTCACGGGTACTTTAGTGGAACAATCAGGCACTTGGCCAGGTGGGGTGGCTCAGCATCCCCTTTCTCTTACCTGATTGGCAGGCTTTTAAGAAATATCTCACCTTCCACATAATTTCAGCTGTGAATTTCCAACATCAGGAGATGCAATGGGGGCACTCTGAACATCAGGAATTTCCAGCTGTTTGAGAGTCTTAGTCTGTAAGAGTTAGTTTCATGGCTAACATCAGTCCTGAGGCATTGGGATATAAATGTGGATATACTACTGAGACCAAGAACATGCTGTCCTTGTTAATTGAGTCTCATGATACTTGGTACTTGAAAGATTTCTCTACTAAGATTCCTCTTCCCTTTTGGGGAATGGGGGTTAAAAAAAAGGAAAGATAAGAATGGAACAATGCTATAAATTTGTCTATCACTAAGTAGTTTTATAGGAGGGAAAATGTTTCATGGCTTGAGTAAAGACAAAGAAGTTAAGTCAAATTTCCACCATAAATCGTGGGAGAATCTCCAAGCTAACCCTCACTTCCTCTAAAGGCCTTGATTATTTGCTGGTCATTTGCAGAAGAGCCTGTCCCGTATTTCATTGTAGTTTCAGAGACACAAGTGGCTTGCTGACTTCAGAATTGCACCAACTGACAAAGCTTTGTAGGATCTCTCCCACCTCCTGGGTGGGTGTGGGACAAATCTGGGCAGCAGAACCCTAAGCAGACATTCTAGGGGGAGGCAGGGTATTGTTATGTCCTCCTGTGGTCTCCCTTGTCAAACTCCCCCCTCCCCAACCTTCATACTTAAGGTATCCCTGGAGTTCACTAGGCAAGATAGCTTTTATCTTATGATGTTATAGAATCCAAATGCAAGATTGTAGATCTGGGCCCTATTCTTAACTTTATAAATTTAATAAAGTGCAAATTGTTACCCCTTCTTTGTTCTTCCATTACTCTCTCCATATAATGAGGACAACTAACCTTTTATAAAGATTTTTTTTGAGTTTTGCATGTCTAGATGATAAGTACTATTAGTAATCTTAACCATTTTTATAAATGTCACTGTTTACTAGCTTGAAAACAGAATGAGTCAGGAAACTAATTCTGGTTGCCTTCTCCACCCCCACCCTGCTCTTGTAATTCCAACCAAAGTTGTCACTAAATCAGTTTGGAAGAATACAGCTCAGTTTTTCAAATGTGTTTATCTCTTAATGCTTATTAACATGTATTCCTTTCTTATACTGACATCATCTGGGACCACAAAACTTGGAATTTATCCAGATTATCTCACAGATGTTAGGTTTCCAACCCTTTTGAGCTCATTATTTGAAGAAATGAGGACCTATAAATTATATGAAAATGGACTGTCCAGTTTTCTTCTGGTGTGTTATATTTTCATTTTTTGTTTTTTCCTGGGTCATTATATCTGGAATTTTTTGCTGGTAACTTTAAAGGGATTTTGGGGGAGAGGGGATTTTTTAAAGGAAGCACAAAGAACATTTATACAAAAACATACAAAAGAAATATATTATTCATTTTGTCAATTATTTTCTCCCCTGATTATTTTGACCAATTTTGGTTTTTGGAGGGAAGGATTGGGGGGAAGGAAAGGTCAATCCAATATAACCTTTATGAAATTAGATATGTTTTTGGAGAATAAATGACTGCATTAATGACTGAAGGTTTTAGACATAAATCTGACCATAAAAACTACAGTAGCCTCAAGTCATTTCTTTCAATACAATGTATTGACAAGCCCATATTAAGACATCAGCTCCACTCATATCAACTCATATTCTTCATTTCCTATCAAATGAGTAATTCTGGCAAAGATTTTACATCCTATTCTTTTTGTGTATTTACATGGAGAAAGGGGAAAAGAACAAAGGAGTAGATGAATTCTAATGGATGTGATGAGATGGGATATGTATCAAATTGGGCTTGGAGATGGAGTAGGACTGAGAACCTGGGGAAGGGAAACTCCTGGATTTGCTATGCAGATCCTTTCAGAGATTTGGAAAATGTATTTAATGTAAAGTGTTTCTGGAATAACTGAAAATTTTAAAGATTCTTTTCCTTACAAATGAGAATGTTGCAAACCAGAATGAACCAGGATGAAAAGAGATAATATTTGTGAAAGTATTTCATAAAACGCAGTGGTTGTTTCATTATCATTCACCTCATTCTCCTGTCTTCAATTTGGTTCAGATAGAAACAGTTTGGGAAGAAGTCACCATCCTTGTATCTTTCTTTTCTGTTTACTAATATAAAGATTATTCTATAGGTGAGAAAAATAAATATTGCTGGGTAAACTAATCCTTTGTAGTCTCATTGAAAGTGCCATATAACTTCAATAGCAGACAGAATAGGGATGATATTCTTACCCTGTTACCCCATGTTTTTGATCTGCTAGGTCTAACTTATTGGTCATGAACATTTGACATGGTAGTATCTATTAAAGTACTGTTGTTCTTAATTTTTGTGGAATAATGAAATATTTAGATGATTATGAGCAAGAATTCTGTCTGTGGTAATGATCTACTTTTCCAGTTTGTTGATTGAATACTCCAAGATATTTGATATTAATGTTTTGTAGACTTTTATATAGGTGAATAAAATAGCTAACAAGAGCAGACAGAAGTATGAAGATGATCTTATTTTTGTTTTATCATTTATGCTCATGTATTTTTTAAATGGAATTCCAGTAGAAATTTTCAAGGCAAGTTTCTATTCTGCTATTATTCTTTTATATTTAATTTTCTGTGTTTTACTGCACAGATAAAGTAACTTTTGAATAACAGTGTTGGATGGAAATTCATCTTTCATGGTTTCCTGAAAACATTCAGTAGCAGACAGAATAATAGGCATGGTATGTAAAGTCATCTTATTACTACATGATTTTAATTTTGTTTGCTGTGTCTCTATATTTTGAAAATCTTTTTTTTCTCCATATGGCTTAGAATTTGTACGTTTGGTAAGGTAACAGTTATTAAAATATTATTGTTAATTTTTAAAGATCAATGTTATATTCAGGTAATTGTAAACACTTAAATATGACAATATTCTGTCTTATTACAGTTTAATTGTTGAATTCTTGAGGAAATATGGGGAATTTTCATTTATAATATGAAGATTTTCACTTTGTTACTTTAAAAAAAGGAAAGTAAGTTTCAGATGCTTACTTCTAGATAACTGACCATGTCTTTGTAGATGTTGGTTATATGTTAAGCTTTTACCACTCACAGTAATATTTTGCATAATTTCTATAATTTCCTTTAATAATTTATATTGCTAGATAAATCCAGTCTCCTTAATAGTTATCTTTTTCATAATTCCCATTGGAAATGATACAGTCCTAAAATGACATATAAACCATTCCCTCTATTTCAACAAATGTCCTTGACTCAGTCATTTGCTCATGCTTCTTTAATAACATCTAACATTTATATACTGTTTTAAGGTTTGCAAAATATTTTACAAAGTTTCTGTCATTTGTCTCTTACAACTATATGATGTAGGTGCTATCAATATTCCCCATTTTACAAATAAGGAAGTTGAGGCAAACAGAGGCTAAGCATTTTGTCTAGGATTACACAGGTAGTGTCTTAGGCTGTTTTTTGAACTTCTTTTCTTGATTTCAGAATCACTGTACCACTTAGCTGTCCTTTTCTAAAAATACTGTTGGCGATTCTACTCTTGAAGTTTGGCTATTTTAGAGGCTTTGTTAGAAGAGAAGCCACATTTACCAAATCCAATGCTGAAGCCTAATATTAGCCTTCATATCACTTTGTAAAATCATATCTATGTGTTTTGAAAAAAAGTTACTACAAATTTCTAAGCTATTTGTGTGTATGTACATTTGTATATTGCCTGAGAATGTCTCTCAATTTTTTCTTGCTCATTTTAAAATTTTAATTTAAATAAAAAAGCATTTCCATAATATAGCATAATTAAAAATGATTGCATTTGAAATTATAAATCTATTGTGTACAAGTTGCTATTTTTAAAAATACATATAATAAAGTTGGCATGTAAATTTATTTTTTCTTCCTGCCTCTCACCTAGAGATGGCTACCATTAGAAAGAAATAGGGATGTATATGTATGTATATATATATATATGTAATTATTCTATACAAACTTTTATTTATTAGTTCTTGTTCTGGATGTAGATAACATCTTTCTTCATGTGTCCTTTATGGTTATCTGGGTATTCAGAATAATTTATTGGCTCAAAGTCATTCTTAAAACAATATTGCTATTGTTGTAAACAATGTTTTCTCTTGGTTTTGCTCATTTCATTTTTCATTACTTCATGCATGTTTTTCTAAGATCATTGAGCTCACTGGAAATATTCAACTTTCTTCAATACTTTGGGGCAATGAATCCTGTGGTTTATTCATATTATATGGATTTTTGTTTGATATCTTTTGAGATCTGTTGCTGTTCATTTTGCCCTTCCAGAAGTACATATCACTTAGATATTAATTGTTCTAAAAAGAATCTTCCTTTTAGGATTTCAATTCAGCATAGTAGTTAGTAGTCCTTTTCATAATATACATATTACCAGTTTATTATTATTATTATTTCATTTTCTCTTCTTTTTCAATAGAATTCAGATAGAATCAGTCCTGGAATAAGTATGTTGGAGATAATCTTTATTTGTCAAGGCAGAATGAGTACCATGTAGCTGTGCTTTAGCCTAGTGTTGCTACATCCTGTGATGGGATGCGTGGTTCTCTTTAGACAGTTCACATTCTAGAGTTGACAGGCTCAGTCTTTGACTCTGATATTGACTGCTTATATGGCAGTGAGCAAGATGGTTAATCTCTCATTATCCCCTGGCAACTCTATAAGACAGCAGTGTTCTAGAAGCAGCTCAAATGGAAAAGCTGATTATTAAATTTTCAATATATTTATATTGAAGAAATTAGTAACTGCTACAAATTAGATTTTGATTTATGATTTTATTGTCTAGGATTGAAAAAGTATTAATAATGAAAGTTATACTTAAAGTATATGTGCATTTTTTCTCTTTGAGAGAATCTTTGATAAACATTTTTTTCTGTATTACTCCATAAATAATGCTTTAGCTCAGCAGTAGAAGCTCAGGGAATTAAATTATCACCAGACTAAAGGCCTGGTGATTGTGGGCTAATAATAATAATAACTGGCATTTATGTACTGCTTTAAGGCTTGCAAAATGCTTTTATATCCATTATCTAATTCAAGCCTCACAACATCCCTTCTAAGGTTATGAGGTACAGAGTAGTTGCTTGTCTGAGTGGGATAGGAAGGTTTCTACCTAAGAGACCCCCATGCCCAAGAAACCATAACTCTAGACCAAAAGAGATAGATACCTTTATGTCTCAATTGCTGGATTTGTTTTCAACAATTATCTAGAACTGGTTGAAATTCCTTGAAGAATCTCTATTGGTAGACAGTGACTATCCCTTGAGATATTTTCTCCAAGTCAGAATGAAAATGGGAAAGTGATCTAGAAAATCAAATTAAGAAAAACACTGGGAGGTAAATTGAGTTCTATTCCCTACCCATATCATTTTTATCCTTATTAATGTCAGTAGACATGAGTCCCCATGGTACTGAGTCAGTTGTCCCAACTTGTTCAGAACTTTAATGATAAGTAGTAGAAAAGCTTAAAAGGAATTGATAACTTCTTTTTCTATGGAGTATTAGAGTCTCACCAAGGCATGATCCAGTTGAGTATTGGTTCCAAATGATTGGTTCCATTTAAAGGCAATGTGGTATAATGCTCAGAGTGCTACATTTGAAGTCAGAAGGACTTAAGTTCAAATCTTGCCCAACACTCTTAGGAGCAAATATATTCATTTCTCTGAATCTTAGTTTCTTCAATAATAAAAGAGGGATAAAAATAGTATCAATCTTTCTAGGATTTTGAGGCTCAAATGATATGGAAATGAGTTCTTTTAAAACTTAAAGCTTTATTTAGAGGGCATAGTCAAGATGGCAGAGAAAATGCAGGAAGTTGACTGAGCTCTTTACAGTTCCTCTCAAAACAACTTTAAATCAAGCCCCAAAACAAATTCTGGGCACAAAGCCCATCAAAAGATGGAGTGAAATTTTTTGAGTCTAAGATAACTTAGGACTGCAGGAAAGGTCTGTCTCACTTAGGTAAAAGGGGAAGACAGCCCTGTGCAGGTGGTGTATAGTAATCCAGCATAGGCTCCTAGTCTCAGCACAAATTAGTACTAGAGGCCCCAGCAGTTCTGCATCAAAAAGATAAGTACCACAGCAAACCAAGTGGAACCTGCAGCCCCAGCTGAGCAAGTGAACTGCCAGCCCCAGATTTCCCCCCAGTACAGCAAACATGACTAGCTCTGACAGTGGGTGAACAGTCAGCCCTCAATGATGCCTGCTTAGCCCCCAGTCCAAAAAACTTGAGACAGTGACCACTGTACCCTAAAAGTGGAGTTCAACTTTAAAAGTCATGAAATGGGGTGGAAAAGCAACAATAATAAAAGCCCCAACCATAGAAAGCTACAATGGTGTCAGGAAAGATCAAAACACAAGCTCAAAAGAGGATAACAGTGTCAAAACACCTACATGAGAAGCCTCAAAGAGAAATATGTATTGCTCTCAAGTCCTAAAAATCTTCCTGGAAGAATTCAAAAAAGATTTTTAAAATAAAATGAGAGGTACAAAAAAAACTAGGGAAATAAATGAGAGTGATGCAAAAGAATCCTGAAAAAAAAGAGTCAACAGCCATTGTTTAAATAGAAGTTCTTTAGAGCTCTGTTTAAGTAGGACTTAGACTCTAATCACCTAGATGTTTCCCAGAAATGTCCTTCTGTCCCTTCAAACTCAGGCTCTGAGACTGGGCTTCTGATAGAGACTCCACCCTATCTAGCCCCATTCAGACCCAGACCCAACATACTACCTGCTGACATTGCATGAGTAACCCTTTGAAATTCTGGGTTAAAAACCAATAATTAAAGCAATGCTACCAAAACACTCCTTCCTATCTATCAACTCCCTTATGTGTTTTATGAGGTCTTAGAGTAAGCTTTCATTTCTTTTTTCCTTCCTTCCTTTCTTCCTTCCTTCCTTCCTTTCTCTCTCTCCTCCTTCCTTCTTTTTTATTGTTTCTTTCTCTTTCTTCTTGCCTTCCTTTCTCCTTTCTTCTTTTCTTCCTTCTTTCTTTCTCTCTTCCCTCTCTCCTTTTTCTCCTTTTCTCCTCTTTCTCCTTCCTTCCTTCCTTCCTTCCTTCCATCTTTCTTTCGTTACCAGTTATTAATTTTAAGAATCATTACCCTTCTCTGAGTCTGTTTTTTATCTATAAAATCAGGGACCAGGACTAAATGATCTCTAAGATCTAATAGATCTTGACCACATCCCATCCCCTTCTGACCTTTTGCCTAATTCCAGAGCATGAACCTCATTGTTCATTTATCTTACATTTATATTTCATTGACCTCAGTTCTACCAAATCCTATCCCGGCTGTTTTTGAGAACACTAAATTCCTGGATTGCCCCTTCTGGCTTTAAATCTTTGCTCCTTATTCTCTAGCCACCACTCAGTCATGGTACTTGCAGAATGACATTGCTGCCCTCTGCTGGCCTTGTAAATTATGCTAGCCCTCCAGAGGCCACGGACTGGGTTCAATTAATTCCCAATCACTCTAGTTGGTAAAAGGAGGCAGTCATGGGATCATGGTGGTGGCAGTGGTGGTAAGGAGTTGTATAAAATTAAATGCACAGGTTTTAGGAGTTGCAAGGTTCTGAGTATCTGATTAGTCCATTCCTCTCATAGTTGGCAATGAAATTTAGAGATAATTTTATCCAAACTTGGTAAATTTGATTTTATAAATAAGGAAACTTTGGCCAAAGAAATAGTGATTTACCCAAGATCAAGCAGATGGTAATTAAGTAAGTAAGCACTTAATAAATGCCAATTATTGGGTACCCAACACAAACACTGTGCCCTCAAGGAACTTATATACTAACAAAGAGAAAATGTGGTCTTTCAAAGGCATTCACAAATTGTCTGCATGATTATATACAAACCATATAAAGCTGATAGAAGATAACCTTGGAAGGGAGGACACTGGCATCTGGAGGAGACCAGGGAAAGCCTTGTGTAGGAGACACTTAAAATTAGTTTTTAAGGAAACCAGGGCTTCTTGGAGAGGGAGATGAAGAGAAAGACCATTCCAGACATGTGGATTAGGAGTGCAAAAGTATGGCAACAAGAGTCATTTTAAGGCAGCACAGAATAGTGAAAAGACATTGGAATGGCACTAAAACAAGAGTTCAAATTGTATATCACATATTAGCTATGTGACCCTGAGAAAATTTTTTGACTTCTTTGTGTCTCGGTTGCCCCATCTGTAAAATGGAAAGCTTGGAACAGGTCCTTTCCAATTCTCAATTTATGACATTCTTTCAACTACAACAGCTGAAAGCATAATCATTCAATTTTTATCTGTTTTATGTCTGGAAGTCACAGTTTGGGGGCATCATTCTTTTAATGTAGTTTTCTATAACCTTATTACTCTCAAAAACATATCCTATGTAATCCCTAATTGTATTCCTATTAATGCCAATAGTAAGAAATACTTATCTTTGAAAACTTAAGCAGCAGTAATGACAGCACACAGTATGATGGGTAAAGAGGAGCTCCCAATAATTGTTTCCTAGCAAATCCTAGACTGCTAATTTTCTCTTCCCACCTCTAGGAAGACAAAATATAGTAAAGGTATATAGAAGAGACACTAAATCTGTTCTCCTTGAGAGTAAAAAAAAAAAGGCAGTATAAATTATATGATTATTTCATTTATTTCTTTGTTACTCAAATATCTTCAATTTATCTGGAATTTATCCCAGCTCACCTGTAACTCTTTGCTGGGTCAGTGAGCTTTCCCTGCTTCATTCCTCCCAGTCAAGTCATGTCAGCTGAAAGTAGCTTTCTTTTTTGGTAGTAGTCTTAATTTTCTATTTTCCTTAAAAAAAAAAAAAAAGTCTCCATTGACTGTCAAGTCTCTTGATCTTGACAAAGCCAACATAAATATTTATATTGCAGTGTGACACCATATAGAATGTAGCTCTTTCTCTCTGGTTCACACCCCATATAACTATTTTCCTTTAAGGAATTTATGATTGTTTGCTTTTATTTAATTTATTTTCTCCTGTAAAGTCGTCTTTTCAGTAATGAGTTTAAATATAAGCAACATAAACCCATCTGGAAATAAAATTATGCACTCGATTCACCACAAAAGATAATTACATTATAATCAAGGTGTCATTTTAGAAGACGGTAGGAACTGAACCACACTATAAACTGACAGAAAAAGAGTATGGATTGGTCTTTCAAATTTCCATGGAGGCACTCAGGAAAATGAATTGCAGTGAGTTATATGAAACTTTTTACAAGTTTCTGAAAGCTATAGAAAAGGTGGATTCTTGATAACAGTGGCTATAATTCTCAGGGGAAAAGATGACAGGAATCAGGAAGTGATGCGCAATGGATTTGGAAGACCAGTGTCCAATCTTTCCTCTGAGACTAACCTAGTGTAAATTCTATATTCTAAACAAGTCACTTAACGTCTTTCTGACTCAATTTTTCTTCATATGTAAATTGGGAATAATAGATGTTGGCACAGAAAGGGATACTGAAAGATCAGTGAGATAATATACATAAAGTGTTTTTCAAAACTGAAAATACCATATAAATGTGAAGCATATTGGAACAGAAATTAGTATTGATATGATCGGACTCCTTGGATTATAGCTCAGTGTTCATAAATTATTCTATTTTTAATCATATTTAGTTTTTATTCAGATTGAAAAAATAGATTCTATGAGGGGGACTTGAGGCAATTTATGTTCTTGTGAAGTTTGATTGAAGGAACTAAAGATATTTAGCTGGGAAAAAGAAAGTTTTAGGGTGGATGTTATTCCTTTTTTATATATATTCGGAGGTTCTCCTGTGGAAAAAGAGTTAGAAATTCTCTCTTGCTATTGAAAAGAGAACTAGAAAGGTAGCTATTAGGAGTTAGATTATATTTCTTAAAAGTATATATACATTTTTCCAATTAACAAAAATCTGTCTTTTCTCTTTCCTTTTTCACCTCACCTTCCAGACTGAAAAAAGAAAGAAAAGCAAAATCCTTGAAAGAGTTATATATCATCAAGCAAAAAAAAAAAAAATTTACCACTGTAGACATTTTCTCTCTCCCTTCTTCTATGTATATCTGTATAGAGAGATATAAATGATATATAGGCAAACAAATAGAGAAATATTTTCTGTATTTGTATGTGTGTCTATATGTGTATATATATATAAAAATATATATATATACACACATACATATAGATGGTGATAGATAGATAATAGATAGATTATGAGATTATGTTACATTATGAGTTCTCCAAATCACAGTTGCTATTAAGAGTTCTAAGTCTGTTAAAGACAGAGCATGTTTCAACGAGGAAGAAAAATCTAACAATTAGAACTCTCCCCAAATAAGATGGACAATCTCATGCAATGGTGTGTAACCAGAGCTGTTCAAATAAAACTTTCATTTCAAAAAAATCTATTCATCCAAGGAGCAGCTGGTATGGGAACTGATATGAAAACAAATAGAAGTACCCTTTTTCCATGCAAGTCAACTCTTTTTCTACAACTTCTAGTAATGAAAAGCTACCTAGATCCCCAAGAATTTCCAACATAACATAGTCAATATGTATCAAAGAATAGGGTTGTGAACTCAAGTTTTCTTGATTTAAAAGACAACAGCTCTCTATCCACTATAATATATAATATATATTATCCACTATAACATATAATAAAAGGGAGAACATAAATAAATTAAAATACAGATAATTTCTAAAATCTCACCCCAGTCTGTCATTATATCATATGGATCTATTCTGTTATTCTCACTAATATTTTCATAATTCAGTTTTCCTGCGTATCCTTTTTATTGCTTTAGGGCTTAAGTTGAGCAGGATCTCAGACTTGATATCACTTTTGTAGTTTAAATTTAGTGTGGAAAGATGGGTGATTTGGAAGGTGAGCAAGTCAATTTCACTGGACTTTTAGGGCAATTTTTCCTCTCTAGTATATGGTTATCTAGCTAATCTCAAAATTCCCTTCCAACTCAAGGTTGTGGCCACAACTACATTCAGATACATGATTCTAATATTTATACCTACTCCTAATTCTTGCTAGAAGTGTCTCTCCCAGTAATGAGGAATAGATCTGGGATTATAAAAAATCTACAAAGTGCATCAATAACCAACTTTTTGTTCATTTGCTTACTTCTCTGTTTTTGTCAGCCTTCTCACAGGCATTGCTTTTTAAATATAAGTGTCCAGGTGATCTAGGGTTAGAGTTATTGAAGATGGTGACTGAAGAGGATGAGTTATGAAAGGGTGCCAAGGTAAAAAGGCTTTGAGAATAGGTCTTCTACAAAACAAATGGCATCTTTTGTTCAAGGACTGACCAAGATAGACAGAGAGAAGCTCATTGCTAAAAAGAAGGCTACTAGGCTCAAATTATTCCTGGAGAATAGGGACTTTTTACAGTTTTCTACTGATAACCTTACTGCCTAGCCAGGGCTTTGCAGGTAGTACTGATACTTAAATGCTTTTTCATTCATTCAAATCATTGATTTTGTTTTGGCCCCTGTAGCAATTAAAGATTCTTTACCAAACAAGTTGCCAAAAATGTTTGTAGCAGCCTTTTTGTAGTGGAAAGGAACTGGAAATTGAATGAATCTCTATCAGTTGGGGAATGGCTGAATAAAATATGATATATTAATGTAATGGGATGTTATTGTTCTATATGAAATGATGAGCAGGCTGATTTCAGAAAATCCTGGAAAAATTTACATGAACTGATGCTAAATAAAGTAAGTAGAACCAGGAGAATATTATTCACAGTAATAATATGATGATCAATTATGATAGACTTAGCTCTTCTCAGAAATGTGGTGATTTGAGACAATTTCTATAGACTAGGGATGGAAAATGCAATTTGCATCCAGAGAGAGAATTATAGGGACTGAATATATATCAAAGCATATTGTTTTCACCTTTTCTTTTGTTTGCTTTTTTTTTTCTTGTGACTTTTTCCCTTTTGGTCTTATTTTTCTTATACAGCACAACAAATATGAAAATAAGTTTAGAAGGATTGTACATGTTTAACCTATGTCAGATTGCTTGCTGTCTTGTAAAGGGGGAAAGTAAAGGATGAAAGGAGAAAAATTTGGAACATAAATTCTTACAAAAATAAATGTTCAAAATTGTCTTTACATGGATTTGAAAAAATAAAATACCATTGAGAGAAAATCAGTGGAGGGAACACTCTACCAAACCATAGCTATTTAAAAAAATATTACAGAAACTATATTCAAAGCCAAAAAATAACCAGAAATCAATTCGTAGGTAGATGAAATTTCTAAAAACTAATTCTTGATCTTGATATTGGTCAATTGTGTATCTAGGGCTGATGGCTTCATTAGGCTCACAACCCAGAGGCTCACAATCAAATTAAATATTATTGGGAAATAATTAACAAAATAAATAAAAATATACTACAACATAAATAATGTTAATCTCTGGTTTTCTAAGTCAACATGCAGCCTATAATTATCTGCACTATTTAAGTTTGATACAATTAGTGCAATATATGGAATGGTGGATTTCAAATTAAGGATCAGAAAGACTGGCATTCAAATTCTGCTTCAGACAATTATTAATTGTGTGACTGAACAGGCAATTTATCTTTCCCTGTCTCAGTTACTTCATCTTTTAAATAGAAACACCCACGGTTGGGCAACTAAGTGGTATACAGTGGATAGGGAACCGTACTTGAAGCTGGATTGGAGTTCAAATGTGGTCTCAGACAATTCCTAACTGTGTGACCTTGGGCAAATCACTGAATCCTGTTTGCCCCAATTTCCTCATCTATAAAAAGAGCTGGAGAAGGAAATGGCAAACCATTCTAGTATCTCTGCTAAGAAACATGGGGTTACAAGTGTTGGACAAGATTGAAATGACTGATCAACACCTCCCAAAATTGTTGTAAGGATCAAATGAGCTAACATATGAAAAGTGTTTTGAAATCATGAAGTACTTATAAATGTTTTCTGTTATTATTTTTATTGTGGATTGCTATTCTCTTTTGTGTGCATCAGCATTCTTTTGTATAAAACATTATTACATATATATGTGTGTATATATATATATATATATATATATATATATATATATATATATTCTGTTCTTTGTGTAAAAAATGAAGAAGTCTTGAACTGAAAGATATCACATGCAGGCAAGACAGAGTAAGAATTCACCATAAGTGTCCACAGAATAATTACAAAGAACTATCTGTTTCAGACAGCTAAGAACGGACAGAGTTGCCATTTTTCAAAAAGTCAAATGCTGCATTAGTAGTTAATATTCATCCTACGTCAAATTCAAATACTCAGCTAATTAGATAAGACATTTATCAGAATTTAATTGCATAATTTTATTTTGAGACCATATTAAACTAAAATTCCCTTTCTATCTTAAAAACCCAACTTATGGGGGGGTTACATTTGAATAACAATTACATATAACTTATTTAAATAATTAAACAATAGAATGTCTATGTATAGCAACTATTAAGACAGCTTTTTTACAATTTATCTTAAAGACCTTTGAGTATAAGCTATGCAAATGGTTTTTCAGGGATTTTTTTTTATTACCATAAATAGACTGTCAATCTTAAGTAACTCAAGCAGCATAGACAGCACAAGTCACAGTATTTTCCTTCATGCTAAAATCTCTTTAGTTTGATGATGGCCACATTTTTTGATAACACAGCAACAACAGTACTAGAATGAAAGACTGATCAGACACTAAACATACAGTTGAGAGGATTGGCTCCTGCTTCAGATATCAAGCCCTGACATACAGCCTTCTCAGAATGTGATTCTCATAGTGAGAAGTAGGTATAGAATAAATAACTTCACCATTTCACAGAATCCATAAAGTAGTAGCTGCAAAGATCTGGTGAATATAATAGCAGCTCTGTCTTTTTTTCCTGAGGGAGCTGAGAGTCAGCATTTCCTTCTAGCTTAAGTGACTACTATTCAAACATCATTTGTTTCTTGTTCCACTGTCATATTCAGGGCCAAAATGAGCTGGAGTGAGATCAGATTTCAAAAAGTCTGAGATTCAATGACTTTTTCATTTTTGGTAGTTGGAAGAAAGAAGTAGGACTGAGAAATATGCTCTGTGGTAGGATATGACCAGGACTAGATATATTAAAACCAAGTAAGCAGGCCTATGAAGCAGACAGAATTTCAAGAAGGAAGTTCCTAGGTTATGGAACAGATAGGATTTCAAACTATGTGGGAATGAGGTAATGATGCTAATCACCGAGCTTCCTCAGGTGGACTGTTATAATACAAACATTTTTTCTTTCCATGTATAATGGAAGACTTTGCACTGATGGTAATGCAGTTGGGGGCATCTTCCTGAGACAATTAAAAGCATTTAGTGAGGGAATCATCTGACCTTCCTTGAAATAGAGATTCTTCTATTCCCTATCTAAATAGAACCTGTCCGTTGCTGCTGCCCATATTTAGATGTGATATTTATGCAAGTTCAATCTTCATACTTAGATTTTATGTGTATTTGTGACACAGTGAACACAGAATTTATGGCAGAAAATAAGGAGGGGGTTGTGTTCAATTGTTGCAGCTATTGTATTGTTATCCAAATAAAATACCTTTTCCATGAATTAAATGTGTTCTCTGGCTGATTGACTAATAAAAACACATTGATGGGGGCTCATGATCTATGATCAAATTAAGATTCTGATCCACAAAATACCTAGAACATGGGGACTTGAGGGTCATCATTAGAGGGACAGGTTGAATAATATACAGCTAGACATAACAATTTTATGAGGTACAAAGCACTAGGAAAAAATCACTTGTCAGATAGTGGGAAGGGAAAAGAATGTCATGAATCATTTTAATTGAGCAAACTAATGAAAGACTGAGCTCTTATCTCTATCTACCTCTCTGTGTCTGTCTCTCACACACAAACATATAATAAAATAGAGAAAGAGGATATAGAAAGAACAATAAGAACAAAAGCAGAATTTCTAAAATAAGATGAGAGAGGAATCTATTAGACTAACTGAAAGTCAAGAAGATTGCAGAAAAGGGAAAAAGAGATAAAGGAAAATAGGCAAAGAAAATGTATAGGCAAGAAAGAGCAAACGATGAGAAGAAAAATGTTAAAAATTGATAAGGATAATAAATGGAATAGATAAAAATAGAAAAGGAAAGGACAAAAAAGGAAAAGCAGAAGATGGAAAAAGCAGAGGACATTAGGAATTGGAGAAAAGGCCACATCTACATAATTGCTACTAATATTGACATAATATTTTCTCTTTCATCCTTTGGCTTGTGTCTTAGTTTTCCATTTACATAATGAGGCTCAAATAAATGAGTCTTTTCTAGTCTCATGATTCACTGGGATGTGGCCAATAGGATTTTTCTAGACCTCAGGTTTTAAAACTCAATTTCTTGCTTAAAACTGAAAATCAAATGTTCTTTCCTTTTCTACTGCAGAAAATACACTTTAGTAGAACACGTTCCAGCCTTGACCTTTCACCCAAACACTTCAGAAGAATCCTCGGGCGGAAACTTGTGATGGTTTTTAGCTTGTCAGAGGCTACCTTCTCTGGCTGCATTCAGTGGAATGCTGAGAGACAAATCAGACACAGCAAGTCTCTGTCACTGCAATGCAAAACAGAATAGAAATCATGGAAAGGGAACAAACTAAAGGTTTGTTATCTTGGGGAGGAAATGCCTAAAGGAAAAATACCAGCCATTATTTATTTTAGTATTGAAAGAGGACAAAAGCTCCAGGTAGGCAAAGGGCATTTTCTCAGGTAAAAAGACTTCTGAACAAACAAATATGGTTGTTTGGGAAATTGACCTGTGGCATGAAAACCCCTACCTGCTTCAGTTTGGGGCTTCACAAATTCTGTTTTCTATGTGTGGGCTGGCAGCTTCCAAAAAGTGCCTTTTTTTGGAGCTCATGCCCTAAGATAATCCTTATTATTTTCCCCAGTCAAACATGCTCCTTCAAATTGCCAGTCCCATTGCCTGGAAAAATAAAATGAACAAAGGGAGAGGTGCAAGGAAACCTGGCCAAGAGATGATCCATTATTTTCCTACCTCTGCAGTGCAAGAAGGGAATTTTCTTCCCCTTTATTGAATATAATTATTTAATGAATCAAAAACATTTTGATAATATGAATCTAACTATTCTAGCACCATGGCTAGTCGGCTGGCCAGTGGCAACCCCAGTGCAGTACCTGCATTTTGTGCTATTGCTTCTTAATTTGGGAATGACACTCCCTGGTACTTTATTCCACTCTTGCCTAGGGTTCCTAAAGAACAAAGCTACCTCTTTTCTGATCTAGAATTTTCTCCCCTGGTAAGCAAAGGTATCTAATGGATCAACATAAATCAGGTATGGGACGGGTAGTTTATTCCTACACAGAAAAGGGAATGCAAAGCAATAAAGATAAAAATCAGTTCATTGTTACACTGTCTGAAAAGCTGATAATTAGTTGTTTAAAAATTTCACTTCTGTATTAGCATTTTCTTATCAAACAGGTAAACTGATCTGATGGCCTCTCTGGTCCAGCTTTACAACTCCTTCCTTTGTCGCCTGCTTGCTTCTGCTTGTGTAGCATTTCTCTTATTTCAGTAGCCCCTATTTTGGAGCTAACCCCCTCCTGATTCCTGCTGCTCTAGCACAAAGGAAGCCTCCAGCTGCCTTTTAGGATCTCCCTAAAGCCCTTTGTAAAGGACAGAAAAACACAAGCAAGAGGTGACCCATAGGATGTGGTGACTCAATAGGATGTATTCATGGATATAAATGATTGATTGGGAAATAAAATTGTTCCCCCTCCCCATTTCTCCCTCTCTAGTATTCCCTTTCCTAGATATGGGAAGAACCTTTTAGGGGCTTTGATGACAGGAGCAAGAGGGGTCCTAAAACCATTTCTGACAGCCAATTAAACCAATTGTCTTTATGAAAGACCCTTCAATCATCAGAAAGGACATAATTATTCTAAATTCTAAGTTATGTTCTAAAAGGGTTAAGGCAGGGAGGGAGAAGGAGGAAGGGTCCAAATGGTAGGTGGAATGCTGAATGAACATACCTAAAGGGTGAGTGTTGCTAAGAGGTTCTGGCTATGGCACATCAAAGAAGGAAGTTGAAGATTTGCTAAAATAGTGATTTCTTAATTCTTTTGAGATTATTATTCCTGCCCTCTTTCTATTTTCTATGGAATCTTAACCGTCAATTAGTTATCTCCCTTTTGACATATCCAAATAGAAATATTCAGAATATTTAATTTTTCCAGGGGAGTCATGTCCACACTGAAATAGAGAGTACACAGTTCTTTCATGGAAGAAACATCCAAATTGGAATACAGGAGTCACAGTGGGGTGTTGTGTATATTCAAACTACATGTGGTAAAGAAAAAAAAAGGTTGGAATTGGGAGGGGACAGAGATAATTCAAAAGGAGAGTGAAAGGAACACAAATTCCCTACTTAATAGCACTGTACTAGGTAGCTCTAGAATAAATACTACCTCTCCTTCCTCAGATGAAGATAGGGATGTAAGAAATGGTTTTCTAGGTATAGAGCCAAGAGCAAAGGATGGACTCCATCAAGTCCAAGGCTTGGGATGTCCCAACCAATTGGGACATTGTCCCCAATGTCCCAACCAATTAAAAAAATACAAATGGGAGTCTGTAGGTTTTTCCCTTTAGATATGTCATTAGATACTTAGAAATAAAATATAGGATTTTGGCAAGTCACTCTAAATCCTATTTTTTTTTTTCATTTTTCAAAAGAGAGAGTCAGACTAGATAATATCTCAGGTTCCATACATTTTCAACATTCTGTGATTCTATAATTTAATTTTTCTATTTTTCTTACTGCTATAGACTAAGATCTATCTCCCACATATTTCTGAGTTCAGAGATTTATAACTGCAAATTAGAAGTACACAATGACAATTAAGGCAAAATGATAACCTGATTTTTTAAAGTAGCTTTTACTGGACAGATAAAATAAATCAGATGCTGAAACCGTATTGAGACCACAAAATCTCTATGGTAAGGACTGACAGAGAGCTCCCTAATTTTACTCCTTAAGTTTTGAAGGATGTGGGACTCTGAAGAGGAGCTGGCAGTGTAAAAACTAGGAATATTTTCTGAGTCAATCACATATTATATGGTACTCTGGGAAAAGCACTGGACTCAGTCAGCAGACCTGTGTGATAATGAGTCCTAGCTCTGCCACTAATTAGTTATAGGACCTCTAGGGATTTTTATATCTATATATATGAGGTACTTATGGGAAGACCTAGATGAAAGTTGTTCATGAAAAAAAAGAGATGTAAAGATGGTGATGATCTTCATCATTAAAGGTGGTATAAATATATTGATGCGATCACAGATGCATTGAAATATTGACATAAAAATTAATAAGACCTAGTAATTGATTAGGTGTGGAGAATTAGTAGGTATAAATTAATTCATTGCTAACTCTGAGGTTTTAGGCCTGAGTAACTGTTGAATAATTAGATGTAACATGTATTCTGTCCACTGACAAAAATTTGATATTTTAATATAGCTTCTTATATAGACCACCTTTTTGGTCTTCTGGGCTCCAGTCAGCATAAACAGGATATGAGATCCCAAAACATTAGACCCATTTGGCCTAAAATGACAAATGAGTTCTTAAAGTGAAAGGGTAATCTCTACTTTGAGTTCCAGTCCCTTATTTTTGATTCCCTGCTGGACATTAGAGATAGTATTGTGGATAGGGCATTAGATTTGGGGTCAGGAAGACACCTGGGTTCACCTTTAGTAACTTTTTAGCTAGGTATTTCTGTGCAAGTTGTTTCCCCTCTACGATCTGTCATTTAAAATGAGAGGACTAAATTTTCAATGATATCTAAGGATACTTCCAGCTCTAAGTCTATCATCCTATTATTCTATCATCTTTAAGTTTCATAAACCATTACCTCAAACTGAAGAAGTTCAAAATAGAATTCATTACCTCATTTCGCAGATTTGTCCTTCTCTCTACTTGCCTGTTTCTGCTAGTGGTGCTACCATTTTCACTTAAAGTCTTTAAATAGAAGCTGAATAAATGTCTTCTGGCACTTCTGAAAAAGGAATTCCCTTTTTAGTTACAAGTCAAACTAAATGGCCTCTGAATTACAATTATAGGTTCTTGAGTTGTGATTTTAAGTATAACTAGTTTTAGCAAATATAACAGTCTGGGTCTCATTCATTTTGGACTTCTTTAAATTGACCATTCCGTCCTCAATCCTCTATCTTTTCCCTACCCCATTCTATCTTTACAGCCATCCTTTGTGTAATGTTTTGTTCTGTTAGATTCTAAGTACCTTGAGAGTAGGAACTGTCTTTTCTATTTGTATCCCTGGCACTTAGCAGAATGTCTGGCACATAATATGTGCTTAATAAATCTTTATTCGCTATTATTGATATCAATTAGAAAGAATAAAAACTCAATAGCCATATTACTATCAGATAGACAAATAATTCCATTGCTACAGTACTGTTTACCTCTGGATTTTCACTTAGAGGTATGATGAATTTAATCTCTAACTCAATTTTTATTTACTTAACCATACCCTATAAATTATTTTCCCTTTATTTCCCTTCTTTTATCCCCCTTCATTCATGGTCAAGACTCAAACACAGTTTAAATCAGATTAGCAACTACACAGTGAAAACAAAACATTAATAATAATGTAGCTTAGACTACATCCAGTCTTCAGATCTAACTCTTTCCCAAGGGCTGGACCTTTTTCTGATCGAGTCTGTCTCCTCTCCCTTGAATCTCCTAATGATAGCATAAGAGAAGGAATGTGAGCTAACCAGAAATACAACACCTTTTTCTCTATTTGCCCATGAAATAGGAGCTGGACATTGTTAATTTAGAACTGAATTAAAACATATTAGAGAAATGTGAAAGATTTTCACAGTTATGACTGTTTTTAAATAGGAACCCAGAATCACTTTTCTGGGAACTGTACTATAAGGTCTAACTCATACTCCAGCACTGAAAATAGGCATAATTCAAATACTGCAATGGCTAACACTTGTGGGGCATCCTTTGACTATCATAAATATAGTGCTAAGAAAGCATAGAAACTTGTATCTAAGTTACCACTATGTCTCTTTAGATTCTTGCCTTTAACATTAAAGACTCGTTTGTCATTTTGGGGTTATGTGGGTCTAATGTTTTGGGATCGAATATTCTGTTTGTGCTGACTGAATCCCAGAAGACCAAAAGGTGGGTGAAGCTATATCAAAATATCAAATTTTCGTCAAAGAGTTTAGATATCAATTCTATCTAATTACTCACAGTACCCCAGGCTTTATCCCTTCTAATCCCTCAAATCCAATCAATTTCTATGTCTTGTTGATTTTTAAGTCAATATTTCAATGCATCTGTAATCTCATCAACATGTTTACATCCCCTCTAATAATGCAGATCACAATCTTTCCATCTCTTCTTTTCATGAACAACTTTCATCCAGGTCTTCCCATAAATCTTCCTTGAAAACTTTACCCAACATGGTAAATTCTTTCCCCTAGGTATTGTGATATTAAATAGGTACCAGAGTAGTACACAGGCTACTTCTCAATAATCCACTTACTTTCAAGACAATTTTTAGTAATATTTTTCACATTGATTATTGACCACAATTCATTGTTGAAATTGAGGGTGATTTCCATCCACTTGAGAATATTTCCCTCCACCATGCATTTATCTATTGCCTTTTGAGTGACCCACAAACTTGATATTTTTGGAGATTAAGATCTTCTATGATTTGTAGCCACACAGCATTAGTGGAAAAATGTTAATGATGGAAAGGCAGATCTTTATTTAAGGAAGAAACTTGGTATCTCTGAAAGCATAATGTAGTATCTTTTTTTCTCAATAGTTTCAATAGTTAATTATTTTTCAAAACAGATGTAAAGATAGTTTTCAACATTCATTTTTGTAAAACTTCGTGTTCTAAATTTTTCTTCCTCTCTCTCTTCTTTCTTCTCTCTCTTCCCAAGTCCCCAACAAACATTCTGATATAGGTTAAACATATACAATCCTTTTAAACACATTTCAATATTTGTCATCTTGTGTAAGAAAAATCAGATCAAAAAGATACAAGAAAAAGAGAAAGAAAAAAAAAGTTGAAAATACTATTTGGTCTCCATAGTTCTCACTCTCTCTCAATACAGATGACATTTTCCATTCCAAGTCTACTGGAATTGCCTTGAATCATATGTTGTTGAGAAGAGCTAAGTCCATCACAATTGATATAATGTAATATCTTAAATGTAATATAGCCCTTCTCCATTCAATTCTGGGCTCAATCCATTTGGAGTATCTCTCCAGTTTATGTGTACTAAATGGAGGAGGGAGTAGGAAATAAGAATTTTTAAGTATCTACTACAGACACTGTGCTAGGTACTTTACAAATATTACCTCAGTTGTTCTTCAAATAACACTGCAAGGTATATGTTATTATGATCCCCATTTACAGTTGAAGAAATTGTGATAGAAAGAGAGTTAAATGACTTTGCCAGGATCACACAATTAATAAATGTCTGAGTCTATATTTGAATTCAGGTCTTCCTAGTTCTAAGCTCAACACTCTATTGTGTATTCTAGGCTGCTAATAAACTATTTGTATAGGTTATCTATTTAGTTGCATATCTAGGCTGGAAAAATTTTCCTTTCATTTGCTTTGCCTTGTGAGCTGGGGTATAAATAGAAATTTTTCACTTGGGGAAAATTTGTTGAGGGAGAAAAAGGAAACTGTTTTTCTGTGGATAGTCTGATAACAGGTTTACCACACCAGAAAATGAATGGCCTTTTCTCTATCCCTTACCAGAATAACAGTTAGATAGGAAAGGGAGGTACTGAGGTAGGGTATAAGGAGCTTTGCCCTTGGCTGTCCTACAGACAACCTCTTAACTGGACTGCTGTAAGGTCAAGTCCATTTGTTAGGAGCTTGGATTAGAAGATTACTGAGACTCCTTCCTTAAATTCTGTGATAACCCAAGTACTGAGCAATTTCTTATGGGATTTTTAAATCTTAGAAAAAAACCTCAAATATACTCCCATGGTGCATTTATGGGAGGACAGGGAAAAGAATTACACCTAAGGACAAGCTGGATTTTTCAGAAAAACCTAGAAATGCAGGAATGTAAAATGAAATGAGCAGAACCAGATCAGTCACAGCAATATTATATAATGAAGAAATGTGAAAAACTTAGCCATTCATAGCTATACAATGATCTAAGACTATCCCAAAGGACTCACGAAGGCGCATACTATCTGTCTTCAAAAAAGAACTGATATTGTTTGAATATAGACTGAAGTGTTCTATTTTTCACTTTTTTTCTTTTTTTGGCCAATTTTTATTCTATAAAATGACTGGTGAAAATGTTTTACATAATTGCACATGTATATACATGCACCTGTATAATCTATATTAGATAGCTTACTATTTCAGAATTGATGAAGGGAGGAAGGGAGGGAGGAAAGGATAGAATTTAGAACTCAGAACTTGAAAATTTGTTTTAGCATGTAATTGGGGAAATAAAATATTATTAAAATAGCCTCCATAAAATAATTATACCTATTGAGAAGGCATGAATGAATTCTGATTGTTATTAATAGAATAGTTATATTGAAATTCCATAAACCTATTGAAATATAAAAATATTTCATAGACAAAGGATCATAAGATTTAGAAGCAGAAGCCATCTTAGATATCATTTAGTCCTGTGTGACTTTGAAATGGAGTTAATAAAGATTCAGAGTTTAATGACTTTCCTACAGCCTCTCAGGTAAGAAACAGTAGGATTCAAAAGTATTTCCTCTGACTCAAAAAACAAGTATTTCCTCTAATATACTATGGAACATATAAGTCCATATTGTATTATTAAACTGCTTACTAGGGACTGTATCACTTTTCAAATTTATCCCCAGAGACTTCCACTAAAAATGTATGTCGTAATTGCATAATAGATAATAAGGATGTTTGGGTTTTCAGGGAGGACTAGCAACTCTGGTGTGTCCTTTTCAGATTTGTTCATGTACCTTTGGTGTCCAACCATCTCCCAAATCTCACCCATGGCTTCAAGAACCAGTAGCCTGCACCCCAGTCATATCCAAATAAACCCATGTAGGCAGATAGGTTAAACCAGGTTGAGGATAACCAACAGGCCTCAAACACATCAATGAGACAGGAGGATCTGAAGCATATGCAGACTTTTCCTGGTAGAATGGGCAAATGAGAATACAGTTATGAGCACTTAGAGTTTGGTTAAGCATCGAAGAAGCAGAGGTCATCCACTGCATCTTGGGCCATCATGGGTTGTCTTGACTTTTGTCCTGCCACTGAATTTTGATGACTCAGGAAGTTAGGTTGAAATCAGAGAAAAAATAAATATAAATATAATAAAATATTTAATATAATAATAAACAAATATAAAATATGAAAAAATAAAAATAGCCTCCATAAAATTAAGAGAGGCAGAGTTATACAAAGTTTTCAATCTAACTCCATAAAATTAAGAGAGTTAGATTGAAAATTTTGTATAACTCTGCCTCACTTAAATCCAAATAATGTACAAGTGAAGACATCACTCAGGGCCTCTTCTAAGGATGAACAACAATAAATATTGAATTAAATTTAATTTAGTTTTCTGTTCCTCTGTCTTCTCACCTGAACATTAGAAAAATTATCTCTAAGGATTCTTCTAGCTCTTACCCTAAGATTCTACCAACAACCAATGTAATCTGTGATAATTCTAAAGCAAACATCTGCTAAGAAGAAAGACTAATGTAAGTAATAGTGTGGTGTTTTTTTTTTAATCCCAGTTTGTGAGAGACATTTAAAAGTTGACCAAATAACATTAAATTAAATGAAAATACAATGAACTCAGCAAAGGGAGGCACAATGAATGTATGGGATTCAAATTTCATTTATTATCTGTGTGAGTTTGGGCACATAATTTTACCTTTTTGTATTTCCATTTTGTCACTCATTTTGTCAAGGGAGTAACACTAGAGGTCTCTGATGTCCCTTGTAGCTCTAAATCTACATCCTATGTATCAAAATAGAATACCTAAATAATAAACTATTTCCTTTAATGACTACATCAGTGTCTGAGCAATCAGGTTTGCATGCCTAAGGTGCCAGAAAAAAAGTTATCACTGTACCATATTTGGCAATACAATCATGCACTATCTTACCAGAAGCCTAGACAGGAAGAACTAGATAAATGTGAGCTGCATATGAGGCTTAACCTTGCTTGCAAAAATGCATACTTCTCCCTGACCACATTGGCTTCATTTCTCACAGCCCTGGCCCTTGGGTAACGGAGTGCAAATCTTAATTTAAGTCCTTTTATCACATTCATTTGTTATGAACAGGAAACCAATATGAGCATGAATTTGACCCAAAGGGCTTAGTGATAGTCAAGGGGGCCTCAATGGTTCTAAGATATTTTCCAGCTTGACCTTGAAGACCTCAGTTTTCTTTTGTTAAGTTTTAGAACTTCTCTTGTATTTGCTGATAGAACTTTGAGAAATCATGCCAGAATGTCCCAGTACATCCTACCCTGGGTACTGGAAAGAACCATTATTATTATTTTTCCTTCTTTTAAGGCTGTTCAAGTTCTTCCTTCTGTGAGAGACTTTTTCTGAACTACACCCTCCATACACACATACTGCTCACTATTAGGGCCCTTTCTCTCTATTTTGAATTGTATTCTGTTGTCTTATATCTGTTGTATCAGTGTATGTACATGTTTGAATATGATACACATTTGGCATTCTACAGACACAGAGAGTCTCTTGAGATTTGAACAGATACTTTCAGATGAATAAATTAAAGCCTTTTATAATCACATGAAAAAATGTTCTAAATCACTATTGATTAGAAAAATGCAAATTAAAACATCTCTCAGATACCACACCAATCAAATTGCCTCAGGTCACAGGAAAAGGTAATGATCCATATTAGAGGGGATGTGGAGAACTGAGACACTAATTCATTGTTGGTGGAGTTGTGATCTAACCATTCTAAAAAGCAATTTGAAACCATGCCCAAAGGGTAAGACTTTGCATATCCTTTGAAAGATCATAAAAGAGGGGAAAGGATCTGCATGTCCAAAAACATTTGTAGCTCTATTTGTGATAGCAAAGAGCTGGAAAATTAATGGATGTCCATCGATTGAGGAATGGCTGAATAAGTTATGATATCTTAAAATAATGGAATATTATTGTTCTAGAAGAGATGATGAACAGGTTGGTTTCTGAAAAGCCTAGAAAGATTTATATAAACTAATGCTGAGTGAAGTGAGCAGAACTAGGAAAACATTATACAGAGGAATAATAAGATTGTGTAACGATCAGCTATGACAGATTAGCTCCTCTCCATCCAAGGCAATTCCAATAAACATAGGATGAAAAATAACATTTGTATCCAGATAGAGTGTAATGGGCTGAGGCTTGAGTTGATGCACTGAGGTCCCAAGCACATGAGGCTAAATAGTAGTAATTGGACCATACTCTATTAATAGATATGCTTGGAGAAAGAATGGCCCCCACCCACTCTCTGTGCAAGTCCTGATGTGTTGTATAGGAAATGATGATTTTGGTGGGTGGAGGAAGAGAGACAGGAAGAGAGGCAGAGAGAGACTGTTGGCTGGGTTCTGCTCTGGTGGCTGCTGGTCTCGTGGCTTCTGGTCTGGCTAGCTTCTTGAATCAGCTGCACACATTGCTATTGCCAATTACCTTCTACCTCCAATCTTTCTCCTTCTCTACTAAGAATAAAAGATTGATGATTTTCCCCTAACCTGAATTCCTGACTCTGGCTGATTTTAAAATACATGGTCTTCACAACAGAGTACTATGGATACTGAATGTGGATCGAAGCATAGTGTCTTCATATTATTCTGTTTTTTTTTTTCTTTCTTGTAGTTTTTCCCTTTTATTTTGATTTTTTTCTCCCACCATAACCCATATAAAAATATTTTAAAATGAGTGTATATGTATAAACTAAACTAAACTAAACTAAAAAGAGCTCCTTAAAAGCAGAGATTATTAATTTGTTTGTTTTGTTTTAAATATTTATAATTCCAGCACAGTGTCTGGAATTAATAGGTGCTTAATAAATGCTTTTTGAATGATTTGAATAAATGACCACTCTTAAGATTACACAGTACAAAACTTATTAGAAAGAGTTCATTAGAATGAGATCTTCTAATCACGATTGGTTATGGACATAGGGATCTAACTTATGTTTCCTATCTCTCAGTCTACAACTCTTTATACTCCATAACCTATTAAATAATTTCATATTTTGTATTATTTACTTGGCTGCATGACAGAAATGTAATATTAACTATCCTTGTGAACTTGGATAAGTCATAACTTCTAAATGTTGTTACATTCTTCCTAGCTTTAAAAAAAAGAGAGATACAGAAATGGGGAAGGGAGGAAGAGAGAGACAAAGATGGAGGGAAAGAGACCCAAAGAAAGAGATAGAAAGAGATAGAGATTGAAAGACAGAAACAGACAGACATAAAGACAGAGAGAAAGAGACAGAGACAGAAAGACAAAAAGAGACAGAGAGATAGAAAGACATATCAGACATACAATTAGAGACACAGACAGACAAAGAAACACAGAGGGAGACAGAGATAGAAAGAGACAGATAGAGAAAAATATTAATAGCATAATTGGTATCTTTTAGCATACCAATCCAGAATTATTTTAATTATAACAATCTATTTTGTTTCTGGAGAATTGATATGCAAACAGTTTCCTCTTTTTAGTGAAGTGATGAAACAAGTAGAGCAGAATGCTATACTGATAGATGTGGTCATTTAGTGGCACAATTTGAGCTTATTATCTTTCTTTTTGTTGTAAGAGTAAATTCCTAATAAATGGGCCATGGGAATGATTATTGTATAAAAAATAAAAGGGGAGGAGAATCCATTAAATTTTTTAAAAATAACATCATCTTTTGGATAATGTATGATTATTCCATTAATAAAAATCCTTTTGGGGGTGTTAAAAAAAGAAGAAGAAGCAAACCCTGGACTATTAGCGTTAACAACAGGGTATTTTGCACAGCTAGCTTACAATCAACAAGAATTCAGTAAATCTTTGGCCAACAGACAGATGCTCTAATCCACAAGACTAATTGCTGGTCTTTTGTAATTTATGTTTCTATTGATTTTTAGGATTATTTCCCAGCAGAAAATATTGGGATTATATTAAGTACATCAATACACCTATCTTAGAAAATATTCAGAGAGACAATTCACTTCTATCTAGAATTCCCTGACACAGAAGCTGAGAGGCTAATTTGACAATATTTTACTTTTAAGACATTTAAATAGCGACACCATGAATTCCACTAATGAGAAGAAATGGGTAATTCTCCCACTCAGCAGGCTTTTCATTCTTTACCTACACATAGCCCAATACAATTAACATGCTTATGGATTAACTGTCTCAGACTGCCAAACATTTGGTCCCTAAACCCTGCTAATTGCTAATTACTCTAGATCCTTTCTGGAAAATCATTTTCAATGTGGGGACCCATGGGTTTCTAATCTGGTTAAAGGATTTCCAAGTGGAAAAAGGGAGCATTTTAGATAATGTGAACTGATGAATATGTAGCTAAGTAACACTAACACTTAATCAAAATTAAGGGCACATATCTATAAACTACAACATCTGCTCAGATTTTGAAGATAGGAATAAACATAATCATTTAAGTATGGCTTAAACTTACCTCCTCCATGAAGTTTATCCTGCATATTATTTTCAGTTATTTCAAAATTTCCATCTTTTTATTATTTTTTTTTGTAGAGATAGTGGAATGATTTGCCACTTCCTTACCTAGATCATTTTACCAATGAGGAAACTGAAGCAAACAGGGTTAAGTGACTTGCCAAAGTAAGTGTCTGAAACTGCATATGAACTCAGGTCTTCCTGATTCCAGACTCAGGACACCTCCCAATGAGCTACCTAGCTGCTTTTACCCTAACTAACTCTATTATAATCATCACCTGTGTATAATTTGTGTTACATTATCAGATACTTGTTTATGTTTTTTAATTTTTTTCTGTATGGGAGTTTTATCATTCTGTTTAAGTCTATTATATATATATATATATATATATATATATATATATATATATATATAAAATACTCATCAGAAATGGTAGTTATGAGAATAATAGTACTTATATAGAGCTTTTAATTTGCAAATCATTTTATATGTTATTTCATTTGAACCTCACAACAACTCTTTGGGTTAGATTCTATTATTACCAGCTTTAGAGCTCAACTTGCCTAGAGGCACACAGATGGTAAGTTTGTGAGGAAGAATTTAAATTCAGCTTTTCTTAGCTCCAGTTCTAGCACAATATCCGTGGCATCTCACTGACCTGAGACAAGGTCTCTCTGCTTTCTTTGTGGTTCCCTTATTGCCTTTCCTTTGTAGTTTCCATGGTATGAGATGCTCAATAAGTGCTTGTGGCATCAATGAATATGAATGAATTAATAATGAATGAATGACTTCTGATAAAATTGAGTTATAATGCTTGATGAACATGTGTTTTCCCCAAATAGAATATAAGCTCCTTGAGGACAGGGACTATTAGTGTTGATTCTGTACCCACCAGAGTCTAGTACACAGTGACTAGCATATAATAGATATTTAATACATTCTAGCTGATTAGTGATTGACTAATGATGTCTGACAGAATATGAAATATATTGTACTTAATAGGAATCAGCCTTAATTAATGATTGATAAGGATAAAAGAATTAAAACCATAGAATCTCAATTTGAATATCATATTTCTATTAATATATATTAAGATTTCACTAACTTTCTTGTTTGATTGTTTCATGTCACACTATTGTTTTGCATTTAGCTTGGGGTGAGTCAATCAATCAACAAATAATAGCACTTTCTATGAATCAGGCTAAGTGCTGGGGATATAAAGCAAAAACTTGTCTTTTCCACCCCCCTCAAAACACACACACACACACACACACACACACACACACACACTCACACACACAATCCCCACTCTTAAAGATCTTGCATTATTCATTATTAACAACAATATGAAAGATAATTAAATCACCACTACCAATAAAATGCAAAACAAGTCTGAGGTTTTATTTTACAAAAATTACAAAAGGTGGGACTAATCTACTTTGGAAATGCTATAGAAAGACAGACCTATTAATACATTGATGATCAAGCTAGTACAACTATTTTGGAAAGCAATTTGAAATTATTAGGAGAAAGTTACTGAAATATGTGTATAATTTGACCTAGGGATTTGGACATATAGTGTAAGAGGATCAATGATTAAAAAAAAAAGACAACATATATAACAAAAAGAATAAAGAAGAAAAAACCTAGAAAAAAATAGTTGCTCGTCAATTGAGGAATGGCTAAACAAGCTATTAAATATGGATATAATAGAATATTATTGCTCTATAAGAAAAATTAGTATGACTGTGGAAAAACATGGAAAAACTTATATTAACTTAAGGAAAGTGAAATAAGATTCAAGATAACTTATGTAAACTAACTACAACAATGTACACTGAAAGAACATCAACAAAACACTTGAACCACATTCCTCTGAAATGATAATGAATAAATTTGGCCCCAAAGAAGAATTTTGAGAATGCACTTTCTTCCCTTTGATCCAGCAGTGCTTCTACTGGGCCTACTTGCCAAAGAGATCCTAAAGAAGGGATAGGAACCCACATATGCAAATGTTTGTGGTAACCCTTTTTGTAGTGGCAAGAAAATGGAAACTAAGTGGATGCCCATCAATTGGAGAATGGCTGAATAAATTGTCATATATGAATGTTATGAAATATTATTGTTCGGTAAGAAATGATCAGGAGGATGATTTTAGGGAGAATTGGAGAGACTTACATGAACTGATGCTAAGTGAAATGAGGAGAACCAGGAGATCATTGTACCCATTAACAACAAGACTATATAATGATCAATTCTGATGGACGGGGCTCTTTTCAACAATGAGATGATTCAAACCAGTTCCAATTATTCAGTGATGAAGAGAACCATCTACACCCAGACTGTGGGAACCGAGTGTGGATCGCAACATAGCATTTTTACACTTTTTGTTGTTCACTTACACTTTGTTTTCTTACTCATTTTCTTTCCTTTTTGATCTGATATTTCTTATGCAGCAAGAGAATTGTATAAATGTTTACATATATTGGATTTAACATATTTTAACATGTATAACATATATTGGATTGTTTCCCATTTAGGGGAAGGAATGGGTGGGGAAGAAGGGGAAAATTTGAAACACAAGGCTGTGCAAGAGTCAATGTTGAAAAATTATCTGTGCATGTTTTGAAAATAAAAAGCTTTAAAAAAAAAACAAATAGACAAACCAAAAAAAAAAATGAAAAGAATGCACTTTCTTCCCTTCTTTATAGGAGGTAAAGGACTGGGTTTGATACACTATAATGTCAGTTTTTGCTTTTATTTTGATATGTTGGTTACCTTTGATGAAATGGGGCTTTTTGTTCTTTTAGATTCTTTGTTATAAAGAATGACTCAGCATGAGAAACAAAAAGGAGAGAAAGTAATATGGAAAAAGTAAAAACAAAATTTAATTTTTTTAAAGGAAAAGACATGCCAGACTGTTGTCATTTGCATTTTTGTGAAGCTCATGGGGATGATAAAGCAGAATCATAGAATATCTTAACCATATTATGTCTAGAATTCAAAAAGCAAATTGACAAGATTTTATCTATTCTTGGAGACGAAATGGAGGTTTTTAAGATGGACAGCTGTAGGATTTGGAATTAGTTCAATGACTAGCCCCAAAGACTGTTTGCTAATGAAGTATTAGCAACCTTGACATGGTCCAATTCCAATAACTTTTTCCCCATGATTTGGATGAAGACTTTTAATTTGTGAATGACATGAAGCTGAATTAACTTTTTTAGTGAATTAACATATTTAATGACAGAATTGAAATCCAAAAAAAAATTGAAAAGCTAGATTGATGGGAAAATTAAATATAATGGAATTTAAGAAGAATAAATTTAAAGTTCTGTAATTGGCATAAAGCAATACACTGTGCAGGATAAGGAGAAATTTGAATTGGCAGCAATGGTGCTTAGATTAAACCTTGGTTATTTTAAGGATATATTGTTTCAGGTTATATTCCATCTGCTCTGTATTTATCTTATATATACTGATTTCCATATGTTGTCTCTGTTATTAGACTGTAAGATTATTGAAAGTAAGGACTGTTGTTTTTGTTGTTCTTATTGCTGTTTTTATTTTTTCTTGGTATCCTGAACATTTAGTCTGATACATAGTAAGCACTTAATTTGTTTGTTGATTTTTTGGTTAACCCCAGGTTAAATAGGAATTTATGTGTGAATGTGTGTGATTGGAAACTAAAAAAAAAAAAAAAAAAAGCTAGTGTGTTCATAATATGCATCAATAGAAGAATAATGTTCAGAATTAAGGAAATATTAATTATCCTTCTATATTCTGCCCTAGTCAGAACACAGAATTTTATGATCCAGTTCCAGAAGACCCCATGACAATGCCTGCTATCTGCCTCCTGGGAGATTTTTGATTCCATAATTTTCTTATTAGAGCCAGATAAAAATGAACTTGATATAGGGAGTTTCTCTCTGTTGAAATTCTTTAAGTGGAAGATGAATGACTTCTTGACAAGTATATTGTAGGCTGAATCTCTTCCTTCAGACTCCTTCCTACTTTGAGGTTTTATAATTATGTGTGATAATAATTATAAAGAGTTTCAATTTTAATGGAGATTTTATGGAAACATTATGCCTTATAATCTAAAGAAGTGATACTTTAATTGTGAAAATTAACTGTATCAGATCAATAAGAGACATATTTGAAGAAATATATTTCCCTAGAATTCTCGAACAGCTCACCCATCTACCCCATCCATGAGTAGAGTTATTACTACCTTATGGGATAGAGACTCTGAATCTTAATGGACAGTAACTCACATAATGATGCTTTAGGATTTACAAAGAACTTTGACATAAGTAACTACCTTGGGAGGTAGGGTGTACCCAGGAAGAAATATCCTATTTAAAGAATACATGTGTTTTCTAACTTACTGTGGATCCTCTTAAAACATGTATCTTTTTTCACTGGAAAAATATCTTTGCAAAACAAAATACCCTGATGAATTACTTATGCAGTAGCTGTCTTTTTTAGCATATTCTCTTTCCTTTCCATTTAACTAGGATCATCAAGAAAAATACATCCCCTGAATAATTCTTTCCACTTCATTTTATTGGAGGGGTGGGGTGTCCCCTTCTTGGGAACAACAATGGTGGTTGTCAGAAGAGATTTCCCAGGAACTTTTAAGACATCAATCTGTGTCATAGCTGGTGGCAGCACACTTTACTTAGGAAACTTTTTTTCCCAAACAAAGCAGAATATGCTGTTTTACATTACCCTGTATGAAGTAAAATAATTGAAAATCTTCATTTGTTTCTTTACTCCTAGTTAATTATCTTTCCCTCAATATAGTGTGGGTCAAGTTGGATCTTGTCTTGAAATTTAGGATGCCAAATTGTCCTAGCAAATATAGGAGGAGGGCACATGTCAATACCCTCCAAAAATGAAGATTCTATTACTCTTGGCTACTCCAGAAAGTCCCAAAAGGCAGTGATGGGAAAGTGGGGAGGAGTGGTGCTAGATATAGGAAGAGTAAAGCCCTGTCCTTCCTGTTCTCACTGCCTTTTATTTCAGGTCAGGGTTCTTCTAGTCCTCTGCCAGCCCTTGCAAGTGACATGACCTCACATTTTCAGTATATTCTTGAGCTTCTGAGCTACCTTTGTTGTTATTCATTCTGAACAGAACAAATGATTTCACAGAGTGATCACTTGATTTGTGTATGAATTGGATTTAAGTGAGCCAGAACTGCTGTGGTTCCACAAACAATGCTGGCTGTTAGATACCAGTCTGTTGATCAGTAATAATAAAGTTTCTGAGACAATTTAAGAGAGAATTCCCTCAAGTCCCAGATAAAATTCCACCTTCTGTCAAAAGCCTTTATCTATTTTCCTTTGCTTAAAGACATTTAGGCAGGATAGAGTGCTGGTCTTGAAGCCAGAAAGACTTGAGTCAGATTCAAACTGTGATCCTGAGCAAGTTCTCTAACCTCTGACTGTTTTAATTTTCCCCAGCTCTAAAAGTGGATAATCATACGTATTTTACAAAGTTGTGAGCATCAAATGAGATAATAGTTGTGAAGTGCCTGGCACATAGTAGGCTTGTTGGCTGGCTGAGTACTGCTGCCCACCATAGTGAAAGGCCAAGGAACAGGACATCTCTAATCCTGGCAGAAGATACTAGGACAGGGAGTTTGGACTGGGTATAGTGGCTGCCTGAACTTTTCTCCAATTGACCAAAATTCTTGAGCACCAAATATGAAAGGAAAACTTAAATCGTGGTCATTTAATTCTCCCTCCTTCTCTTTCTCTCTTTGTCTTTCTGTCTCTGTCTGTTTCTCTATCTTTGTCCGTTTCCCCCCTCCTCTCTCTCTTTCCTCTTCTCTTCTCTTCTCTTCTCTTCTCTTCTCTTCTCTTCTCTTCTCTTCTCTTCTCTTCTCTGCTCTTCTCTTCTCTTCTCTTCTCTTCTCTTCTCTTCTCTTCTCTTCTCTTCTTCCCTACCTCTTATTCCACCTTCTTTCTCCCTTCCTTCTCCGCTGCTTCCTCCTCTCTTTCACACTCATACACAATACCACACTAGCATTTCCAAAGATAGTCTCCAATATAATTATTTGTAGAAAAAGCTCATCTCCTGGGAACCTAACCCTGTAGTCTAGAGATGACAGAAACTTACATAAGTAAGATCTTAGTGGTATAACAAGTCAAAGAGACCAGGGGCCCAGACCCAGTCTGTTTGAGTCTAGATCATGGGTTATAATATGATAAGAAATGAAATTAATCCAGATGAATTTATCAGGGAGAACTTCTTTGTTTTGCTGTTATTTGATACAATAATTGTTCTAAACATTCAGCTGTAGCCTGGGATGCCTGTCACACAGGCATAATTTTTTTTTTTTGGTAAACTCTTAAGATGAACTAGATTAATATGGTAACATTTCACACTTTTAAATGTTAACAGGGGGCCAAAATACTTGTTGCCCTCCTCTGGGGATTTTAATTGAAAAGAAAGACAAAATTAAGATCACAAGATCCTTTTGTCTTTTAAGTATTAATCTTTATCTTAGAAGTTAGAACATAAGACTACAAGACTTTTCCTATTAATTAAAAAAAAAAACTCTCAAAGAGACAATGTGATTTACTGACATGAAATTCTTTTGAAAAAAAGAAGAGGAGAAGACTCTGACATTATCTCCTATTCCCAAATCAGCAGGAGCAGTGTATCTTAAACTTATTTGACCTAAAAATAATTTGGCTGCCCAAGTAGGTTTTCTAGGGGATCTTCTCACTTGTGGTATTAACCTTTTTCAAACATTTAATCTAAATTAAAATCATTTTAATTTATTGAGCTAAACAAAATAAATATACTAAATATTCTATTATCTAAAAAGAATACATTCATTAAAATCTCAATTGGCTTGAAAGATGAACTACCTATGGATGATAAATATATGGGCACAATGAAGGATAAGGATTTTGCACAATTATAATAATTATTTTTGCTATTTATATATTGCCTCTCAACTATGTACCATAAAATACTTCTGTAATATTATCTCATTAATCCAAGATTTATTTGTACTGAGTCAGTTCAGTGCCCACATTAATTTATAGTGTAAACCTCTAGCACTAAACAGCCTACAGTTTTCAAGTTAGAAAATGTTTCCATAGCATTTCTCCATGCTTTTCTGAGTTTTGTCTTACCATTTGCTATTTTTCAATCCACAGCTTTCATATGAATGTGAAGCTTCCTTCTTATGTCTAAGGGTTAATCTTTCTGTTTACTGGCTCAACACCATCTCTGTGGCTATCTCTGTAGCAGGGAAAATGCAAGTGACTTCTGAAAATACAAATTGTTCTCAGTTTATAAAAATGTTGTATTCCAAAAATTTATATGATAAATTGGTGATTATCAAATTGGGCTCATATACATTAGCTACCATGAATAATAATGTTTCTCTTAGAAAATGAAATTTAAATGTTAACTTGACATATAAGGAATTAAGAATCACCAAATTTTAATAATGAAAGGTACTAAAGGTCATCTTTTTCAATTCTTTAATTTACAAGTAAAAAACCTCATCCCATAAGGATAGAATTCTTACCCTAGATTATTTAGTTAGTTAATATTAGAACAAATACTAAAGTTAAGGTCTCCAGAATTATTATTCTACCTGCTACCCATTTCATAAGATATCTTCTCTGGTAAAAAATAGAGGAGAAGCACTCTCTAACATTGACTTTTTTGGTCATTTTTGCTAATTTTCAAGGTACAAGGTAAGATCTCATATTTGTTTTAATTTGATCTAAACCTAATATTAGTAATTTGAAACATATTTTCAAATCATCATCTGTAGTATACAATTCTTACCTTGAAAACCATTTGCTTTGACAATTTAATTATTGAAAATGGATCTTGGTGGTGCATATTTGTAACAACTACCTATATAACTCTTGGACATCAAATTCCTATCTGATATTTGATGCAAATATTCCACTTTTCCATGATCTCTTATTGTATTTTCACTTTTGCATTTTGTGTAAATATTTATTGATTTAAAATAATCAAATTGATTTAAAAAATCAAGAATAAAAATTCTTTTAAGTTTTCTTTTTGTTCTTTATTTGGTTGACATTTTTTTTTCTCCTACCACAGTTGGGAGGTACCTCCTTTTTAGTTCTTTTTTTTAATATGAGCTTTTATTTTTATATCCTACATACATTCTGAGTTTGTGATATGTAGTATAAGATTCTAGTTAAAATTCCATTTCTGCCAAATTCTTTTCTAGTTTTCCAAGCACATTAAAACAAAAAAGACTCTTTCCTCCAATAATTTATGAATTGAAACTTGAATTAATCACATATTGACCAACTTTTCTAATGGCTTTTACTTCTTAGCTAATCTATAACAGTTTTATAACATACTTTGAAGTCTGTTACTGTTATGTTCTCTTCATTCATGCTTTTTCTTATACTTTCCCTTGAAATTCTAGATTTTTTGTTTTCAAATAAATTTTATCATTGTGGGATGCTTCTTTTTTATGTATATGAATCCTTTTATTTTTTAAAAATTTTAATAGCTTTTTATTTATGCATGGGTGATTTTACAGCATTGACAATTGCCAAACCTTTTGTTCCAATTTTTCCCCTCCTTTCCTCCACCCCCTCTCTAGATGGAAGGATGACCAATACATGTTAAATATATTAAAGTATAAATTAAATACAAAATAAGTATACATGACCAAACCGTTATTTTGCTATAAAAAAGAATCAGACTCTGAAATATTGTACAATTAGCCTGTGAAGGAAATCAAAAATGCAGGTAGGCAAAAATATAGGGATTGGGAATTCAATGTAATGGTTCTTAGTCATCTCTCAGAGTTCTTTTGCTGGGTGTAGCTGGTTCAGTTCATTACTGCTCCATTGGAACTGATTTGCTTCATCTCATTGCTGAAGGTGGCCAGGTCCATCAGAATTGGTCATCATATAGTATTGTTGTTGAAATACATTATGATCTCCTGGTCTGCTCATGCCACTTAGCATCAATTCGTGTAAGTCTGTCCAGGCTTTTCTGAAATCATCCTGCTGGTCATTTCTTACCGAACAATAATATTCATATACCACAGTTTATTTAGCCATTCTCCAATTGAGGGGCATCCACTCAGTTTCCAGTTTCTGGCCACTACAAAGAGGGCTGCCACAAACATTCTTGTACATACAGGTCCCTTTGCCTTCTTTAAGATCTTTTTGGGATATAAGCCCAGTAGTAACACTGATGGATCAAAGGATATGCACAGTTTGATAACTTTTTGAGCATAGTTCCAAATTTCTCTCCAGAATGGTTGGATGTATTCACAATTCCACCAACAATGTACTAATGTCCCTGTTTTCCCACAGTGGGATGCTTCTTTTAAAGAAATTCTTAAATATTTTTCCAATTACATGAAAGTTTATTATACTATTTTTTAAAAATTTTGAATTCCAAATTCTCTTCCTCCTTCTTACTTGCCCCCTAAAGATGGCAAGCAATTTAATATAGGTAGTAATAAATGTACTGTTCTATAAAACAAATTTCCACATTAATCATATTGTGAATGAAAACAGATAAAAAATTAAATTTAAATTTAAATCAGTTCTTTATCTAGAGGTGAATAGCATTTTGAGTTGTCTTGGATTGTTGTATTACAGAAAATAGTTAAGCCATTCATAGTTGAAGCAACATTATTGTTATTATTGTTACTGTGAGCAGTATTTTCCTGGTCACTTATTTTGTATCAGTTCCTCACCAAAAAGTATCTTGAAGCTTGGCAGTGCACCACACCACTCCCATAGTAGCATAACTCATGTTTCACATAAAATTCAAAGTCTAAGAAAATGAGGAAATAACAAAAAAAATTGACCATAAAAAGCTACTATGGTGGCAGGGAAGACCAAGACATAAACTTAGAAGGAGAAAAAAAAAAGATATACGAAAACATTTGCAAAGCTAAAGTCCCCCGTAGAATTTTCATGGCTCTTATCTCCATGTTTCCCAGTTCTAAAAATTTGGTTGAGGTTTGGGAGTAGGATTTCCCAAAATAATGCTGAGAAACTTTACAATTATATCTCATTTCTTCTGTTGTCTTCCCATGTCTTCAAGTAGAATATTAAATACTTGTAACCAATTCTGCTTCTCTCCCTTCAATCTTTCATTTCTTCCTTCCTGGGTTTTTTATATTTCTCTGCATTTTTCCTCTTTTCTTTCTTTGTAGCCTTAAGGAAGGCTTGATTCTGGAAATATATGTTTGTGAATGGATCCCTGAAGATAGTAAGAACACCAGGAATATTCTTCTTAAGTGGCTTATTTTTCTATCATTTCCCCTATCTTTCATTAGTGTTATTATTCCTCAATAGTGCTTTTTTCTTATTAAATTTAATCGGAGCTCATCTAGATTACTTCATGCTCCACCAGTTCTACCAGAATCTGAACCATTTGTTCTTAGAGGCCTTGGAGACAAATAAATGATTTAAAAAGCAGTAGAACTCGAGTCTTTTATCCAAGCCATTTCTTAGGAATTATAAATAATACTTTGTGATCCAGTGTTTTCAATTATTTGAATAATGTAGAATGACATTTTCATCCTAGCTGGTAGAACATGGCATTAATGAGAGCAAGGTCATAGGTTTAATTATAAGCCAATTAACATGGAACAGAAATAGCGGAATAAATAATAACAAAACCAAAACCTACAATTTCTCTATATCATGTTTTCAGACTGCCCTTTTAAGCCTACATGTCAAACTTATAAAGGTTTGCTTTTGCTCACAATGGGGAATTGTATGAATGACAGAATGAAATAATAACCATGAATGAAAAAAGAACCATACTCAGGCCTCAAAGAGTGGGTATCAACAGTGTCATCTTCGTACATGAATGATGTTGTCATTTGACTTGTACCAGTAACTGCAAGAAGAATGAGAATAACTTGAAAACTTAGCTGAACATTAATAAGAAATTTTTAATGTTGTATATAACACAGGGTGTTCTGACTGTACTTGCAAAAAGCTCTGATTACAATCAAAATAATGTATGTCTTTTCTAAAATTAAGAATCATCAATTGCAAGCCTTATTCTATCTAGCATGTTTCTAAAAATTACATTGAATCATTTACATTTAAACCATTTACAAAACCTAGGGGTGGATTATATTATGTTATGAAAGCATAAGATATTTTAATCACTTGAGTTTTAGAGATAATTTCAAAGAAAAAACATCCTTCTGTTGACAGAGACACTGAAAATGTGTAACACTGAAAATTAAGCAAAACCTGTTTGCATATCGTAAACTTTAAAAGAATATAAGATCCTTGAGGGAAGGGATAAATTTTCATATTTGTCCTTGTATATATGGTATGTAGTGAGGTGTATAGCCATAAAAGATGTTTTGTAAGCTCTTGTGGGACAGATTAAGTCTCAGGCTTCCAATTCAAGTCCTTATATTCAAATTCATATCACATTTGCTCTATGGGTGCTGTTGTTCAGTCATTTTTCAGTGATGTACAATTCTTTGTGACCCCATTTCAAGTTTTCTTTGCAAAGATATCAAAATACTTTGCCATTTCCTTCCCTTCTAATTTTACAGATGAGGAAACCGAGGGAAATAAGATTAAGTGACTTGCCCAGAGTCATGCCGCTGGTAAGTATCTGAGGTTGAATTCAAACTCAGGTCTAGCACTCTGTCCACTTTGTCATCTAGCTGCCTCAATCCATGGGTACTTACCCATTATTTAAATCTTCACAGACTTCTTAAATTAATTATGTATTTATCTAAACTAACTGTCCAAGAACCACATAGCATAATTTGAGCAGACTTCAAGGTAGAGGTCTGAGATCTTTATATATGAAGTCTAAAAAATCCTGATATTTTTCATTTATCTTGATGTCAAAACATGGTTAATTTATTAATTTATATGGTTGACTTTAAACAATTAATAGAGAATAAAAAGAAAAAATACTTGATCCTTCTGTGGGTTAGTTTATTCATGGTTATAAACATTTTCAGGGAAGGTTTTAGACATCTTCCTACTCAGGGGCATAGGCTTAATTAGGGTCACATTCCTGCTCTTGATTTGGTAAAAAAAAAAAAAAATAGGTAAAATTCAATTTTATAAGTCTTCATTAGTGTCTCTGACAGGGTTCAGTAGTGACTAATAGGAATACAACGAGGAAAAATAATACACCTCCAATTCTCAAGAAGCTTACAATTTAATAGGAGGGCTCATGGGGCATGTACCCAAACCAACATAATGGAAATTAAAATGACAAAAATACATAATAATTGTCTAAAAGGAATGAGGTTCCTTTAACTGGGAGATCAAGAAAGCAGATGACTCCTATGAAGGTAGTCATATCTATGCAGCTCTTTAAATATGAGAAAGGTTTCATTAAGAGGAAATGAGGATACTGACCATCCCAAAGATGAGTAAATATGTGTATAAATGCATGAAGCAAAGAAGGTAGATTGATGACAAGGCCTGACTATTAGTTTGGTGCCCCATGATTTGAATCCTGGCCAGGAATCTAGAAAACCTGACTTTAAATCTTGTCTTCTTACAATTATTGTGTAATCTTGTATTATCTGCTTTAGTTTTCTCATTTGTAAAATGAAGGAAATAAAAATATCTAACTCCCAGAGTTTTTGTGAGCACTGAGATCATATTTATACATTTTAATACTTTATAATTTTAATAAATATAATTTTATATTATTTTATAAGATTTTACAATTAATGTATTAGATATAAATTTTATATTAAATAATTTAATTATTTTATAAATAAATTTTTGCATCAATTTTTATATTTTAAAAAAATTATGACTTTGAAAACCTTAAAGTACTATATAAATGCTATCATCATTATCATCATAATTTGTTTATTATTATAAGAGATTGAATGAATGGTAACTGTATATAATAAGGTTGGAAAGTTAAGTTGAAAACAGCTTATGGAGAACCTTGAATATCAGATTGAAATTTTGTTTGTTTACTTGTTTGTTTATTTTGTGGCAGCAGAGAACAATGATATTTTTTAGGCAAGATAATTACATAATCAGTTTTGTTCAATTGTTTTGATAGCAGTATAAAGGATGCATACTGGAGAATGAAGAAACCTGAATGGAGAGAAAGAAAATAGAACCAGTCGTATAGGCTTAGGGATATGCTCAAGATGGGAAAGTGCAACTTACACAATGTAGTGAGAAAAAACAGAAAAAGAATCATGAAAAGAGTAGTGATGTGGAAGTAAATATGTGGAAGATATCACCAAAATGAAATGTTAAATTTAGTATTTTATCTTTGCAAGAGAACAAATCATATATAGTTTTGGTTGCTGTTACTGTTACTGATTAAGATTATTGATTAAAATGAGTAACAATAAATTTGCTCCCTTAATAAATTACTTCAAAATTACAGAGATTCATTTTTTACACTGAGTATAAAATGGCATAAATAAATCATATTAACAAATGTTTATTGGGTACTTCTCTGTTCACTAATAATTGTGAAATAAGAAGTAGAACATATTAAGTCTAATGTCTAAGGAAAACGTTAGTCTATTGCTTCTACTTTGCCTTTCAGGATCTTTTCTGATATTGTTGTGAATATCTAGATTAATTCCTAGATTAATTAAAATACAAGATTTTACCAGGGAATTCTTCCGTTTTATAACTTGAATTTTTCTTTTCTTTCTCACTTAAAATAATAATTTTGAAACGTTCTACAGATTTGAAATAGTTCAAAATTCTTATTTTTTTTGCTTGACAGTTGGGTGGCACAATGGATTAGATTTTCGACTTGCAATAAGAGGATCCCTCTGAAAATTAAGGAAAAAAACCTATGCAAAAAATTTTTATGATAGAATAACTTAATGAATCATTCCAACTTTTAAGATGCCACAAGAGATAAATGGTTAAAGGATTCAAATAGTTTCCAAATATAGAAATGTACACTAAACCATTTAAACCATTGAAAACAATTTAACTCACTCTTTTAAATTAAAGTAACTCTGAGTTTCCATGTCACACTCAGTAAATTGGTAAAGAAGCTAAGACAGAAATAGTCAATGTGGAAGGAACTGCAAAAAGGGGCTCTTTCACTGTGGGTGGAAGTCTGAGTTGGTCTAGCCTATCTGGAAAACAATTTAAAATTATGAAAGAAAGTCACTAAATTATTCATATTTTTAACTTAGTAATCCTCTTAATGGGTGTATATCCCAAGGTCAAAATAGAAAAAAACCCCTCATATTCTAAATATAATTTGTTGTTGTTATTGTTGAATTGTTTCAGTCATACCCAACTCTTCATTACCCTTTTGGCTTGGCAAAGATCCTGGAGTGCTTTGCCATTTGCTTCTAGCTCATTTTATAAACAAAGAAACTGAGGCAGACAAAGTTAAGTGACTTGTCCAGGTTCACACAGTTATTAAGATCTGAGAATGGATTTGAACTCATGAAGCTGAGTTTTCTTATCAAGCCATTCTCCAACTGATAAATGGTCAAAGGATATGAATAGACAATTTTCAGCTGAAGAAATTGAAACTATTTCTAGTCATATGAAAAGGTACTCCAAATCATTGTTGAGCAGAAAAATGTAAATTAAGACAACTCTGAGATACCACTATATACTTCTCAGAATGGCTAAGATGACAGGAAAAGATAATGATGAATGTTGGATGGGATTGGGAAAACTGGGACACTGATACATTACTGGTGGAACTGTGAACTGATCCAATCATTCTGGAGAGCAATTTGCTCAAAAAGTTATCAAACTGTGCATACCCTTTTATCCAGCAGCGTTGCTACTGGGCTTATATCCCAAAGAGATCTTAAAAAAAGGAAAGGGACCCACATGTGCAAAAATGTTTGTGGCAGCCCTCTTTGTAGTGGTTAGAAATTGGAAACTGAGTGGATGCCCATCAATTGGAGAATGGTTGGGTAAATTGTGGTATATGAATGTTATGGAATATTATTGTTCTGTAAGAAATGACCAGTAGGATGATTTCAGAAGGGCTTGGAGTGACTTACATGAACTGATGCTGAGTGAAATGAGCAGAACCATGAGATCATTATACTCTTCAACAACAATACTATATGATGATCAAATCTGATGGAAGTGGATATCTTCAACAATGAGAGGATCTAAATCAGTTCCAATTGTTAAGTAATGAAGAGAACCAGCTACACCCAGAGAAAGAACTATGGGAAATAAGTGTGCACCACAACATAGCATTTCCACTCTATCTGTTATTGTCTGCTTGCATTTTTATTTTCCTCCTCAGATTATTTTTACATTCTTCCTAAATCTGATTTTTCTTGTGCAGCAAGATAATTGTATAAATATATATATATATATATATATATATATAATATTTAACATATACTTTAACATATTTAACATGTATTGGACTGCTTGCTATCTAGGGGAGGGGGTGGGGGGAAGGAAGGGAAAAGTTGGAAAAAAAGGTTTCGCATGGGTCAATGATGAAAAATTACGCATGCATGTTTTGTCAATAAAAAACTATAATAAAAAAATTGAGTTTTCTTGATTCCAAATTCAATATTTCATCCACTGTGCCACCCATTCTAAATATGATAATAGTGTTTTTATGATAGAGAATCACTAGGAAGAAAGTGGGTGAGTATTTTTGAAAATAATTAAGCATTGTGTGGAAGTCAATGATAGAAAAGAAAGATCACTAACTCGGGAATCAGAGGACCTGGATTTATATCTCAATTCTAATATTTCTTTTGTGGCAGTAGGGGAATCTCTCTGTCTCAATTTCCTCCTCTTCTGAATGCTGGGGTTAGACTAGATGACCTCTAAAATACCTTCCAGGTGTGGCCTTGTGATCACTCTATATGAATATTGTTGAGTATCATTGTATATGATGCTCTAAGCAAACGAGATTTTGAAGAATTGAGGTAAATATGAAAAACTTGTATATACTGATATAGAATGAGCAAAGGAGAAGAATCTAATACTTATAAGTATAATAAATCTAATAATAATAAAAGGAGAAGAACTCTAATAATTGTGTAGAGTGATGTGAATTAAAATAACACAATTGAACTCAAATTAAAGTCAATGGCCAATATTGTTTCCCAAAGGATAATAAAAGACAACTTCCTCTTCTCGGTAGAGATGGGATGAAGGGATTTCAGAAGTCATTTAACCCTCAGATTCCTCATCTGTGAAATGAGCTAGAGAAGAAAATGGCAAGCCACTCCAGTACCTTTGCCAAGAAAACCTCCAAAAGAGGTCATGAAGAGCCAGGTATGACTGAAGCAAATTCAACAACAACAACAACAACAAATTGTATTTAGAATGTGAAATTTTTTTCTTGTTTTTTTTAACCTCTTTGGGATATAAGTCCATTAAAGGAATCTTAAGTTAAAGGGTATGAATCCACAAGCTGACAGACAAGATTGCTCGGTCATTTTTTTTCTTAATTGCAAAGGAAGCTTCCTTTGTGAGTATGTGTAGGGGAGTTAGTGTCTGTCAGGAAATGGATGTGCTTTAAAAACAAAAGCCATCAATAAAACTTTTTGAAAAAGCTACAGATGGATTTAAAGATAGCAAAATGCAATTGCAACTAAATTTAGAATCCCTGTATCATCATTATGTGCTCTTCAATAATGAAAAGGAAACCAATCTTGAAAGATTTCAGGATTTAGATAAATTTAAAGATCGTCTGTGATTTCAGTAGAGAGATGGTGGATGGTAGTTATAGAAAGCAGTATACATCTCAGATTGTACTTATTATAGAACAGTGAGATGACACTATTGTGCACAGAGCATCTGGCCTAAGAAGTCTTATCTTCCTAAGTCCAAATCTGGCCTCAGACACGTACTACTATGTGACCCTGGTCAAGTCACTTAATTATGTTTGCCTCAGTTTCTTTATCTGACAAATGGACTGGAGAGGGAAATGGCCAACCACTTCATTATCTTTGCCAAGAAAGTTCCATATGGGTGATCACTATCAGCACCCAGTTTTACCAGCAGTGCCTCTCAGGTGCATATGCAGACAATAACATTCATCCCAACTCCTCTCTCCTACTGGCTTGCTTCCTGCTTAATTCTTTTTATATATGCCCAATTATTGCTTTCTAATGGCTAAAGATAAATGAACATTTTTGGTACTTTTCTGAGGAGTGGGACTAAGGAAGCAGCCTTGTCCTGTCACTGCTGGAGACTCCTTCTAACAATTTATGTACAGGTGAATTTATCCCATCTGCTTTGTCAATCTTCTCCTGCAAAAAAAAAAAAAAAAGACAAGTAGCATTCCCCTGTTTGTATATGTGAGTGTGTGTGTGTGTGTGTGTGTGTGTGTGTGTGTATTTTAAAACAGTTGATTTGACCTTGCTTAAGTGAGGGGAATTGAATTTGCATGCAGTAATGGACGGCTACCATGGTCTCAACACTCATGACATGATGGACTTGACTTCTCTCTCTGGAGCAGCCTTTGCTGCTAATTTTACTGTTCCTGAATATTGGTATGAAGTCCATTCTGGATAAACACACCTCTATCCCACCCCCTGCAGGATAGTCCCACACAGGGAATTGAGACAGCTTTTTTTCTACTGCCTGATACCTGACAGAGTCCTTGTTTTAAGAGAATAGGACCTGCTGTAACGATCAGATGACAGCTGCACTGTGTTACAAAGGCAGCCAGAAAGGAAGCCTATTGTTGCAGGAAAAGGAAAGAAATCCATAGACTGATGGGTGAGCTTCTCTGTTAATGCTTGACAGACTGAAAAGCTGTCTGCAGAGTGAATAGAGAGATCAGGAGAAACAGTAAAGAGAAACCCATGCCGAAAGGCACTGCTTCTGTGTATGAAGGACCCGCAGACTCCATCCTTGCCTCTTCCTTCTCTGCCCCTTCCACAAGTTGTTTGCAGATGGGATGACCTATGGAAAACAGGCAATGAGCTCCTTCCTACATGAGATGAAGGGAAATGCTCCTGCTGCAGATCAAGAAACAGCATGTCCTTGATGCCATGAGAAATGGGGCACAAGCAGACCCTCTTTAATTAGGGACTGCTTCACAGAGGCTGAGATGAGGTGGTTCAACACTGCAGGGTTTGAACAAAATGAGAGATGAGGGAAAATGAACGAGAATCAGGTGCTGAGGACATGCCGACTGCCTGCGCCGAAGCAAGAATGGTAACAATCCTGGACTCTCTCCCCAGCCACACCTGCCATCACCTCTGCAAAGTGGACACTGAGCTCAGACCATTGAAAATGAAAGGGCAGAAGAGAAAGAAAGAGTGCCGTGAAAACAGGCATTTTTTTTTAGAAAGGAATGTTTCACTGCCTTAGTGAGACTGATGAATATGAATGATGTTGCTGAGGATGTTTAATCAAAGGAGAGAATCAAAGAGCTCCTTCATTTCTGCTGTAGACTTTGAGACATAAGAGCTTCAATGCAGTGGGATGAGCATTGAATCTGGAGTCGGGGTGAAGCCCTGTATCAGATCTTGCCTCCTTTATAACCTTGCACATATCATTTACACAGTCTGGGTCTCAGTTCTCTGATCTATAAAATGAAGAGGCTGGACCATACATAGCCTTTAACATAACCATGAACTCTAAATCTATGCTCAAATGTTCGAAAAATGCCCAGCAAAGAGCCTAGAAACATATTAGGCTCTTAAATGTTTGCTCCTGTCTCCTCTCCCTCTCTCTTGTTGTTATATTTCTGTCCAATCACGTATGAGTCCTCATGACCCCATCTTCTTGATAAAGATACTAGAGTAGTCTGCACCTTCCTTTTCTAGCTCATTTTACAAATTAGGGAACTGAAGCAAATCAGGTCAAGTAATTTGTCTAGGGTCACACAGCTAACAAGTGCCTGAAGCAAGATTTGAACTCAGGAAGCCGAGTCTTGACTCTGGCATGGCACTCTAGCCACTGTACCATCGAGCTGCCTCTCCTTCTCTCTACTAATTTTGCTATTTGGTGGTGTTTCCTTTAGAACAAAAAAGGATGAGGCATTACTATCAAAAATATGCCCAAGGTAAGCACTGTGATGCAATATTACCTTTTATTGCCGTTGAGTACGGTGGTATTTCATCTTTTAGATACAAATATGTATTCCCTTTTGGTTTTGAGGCAATGGGACACTGTGGCTATAAGGCTATCTCCGATGTACATCAGTTGTATCATTAAATCAGTCATCCTAATAATAAGAATAGAATTTATAGGAAAGTTAAGTGATGGTGTCCATGGTACTTAGTGTAAACAAACAAACAATAGGAATACAGCCCTACTATCCAAAGGCAATTTTGACTTGAGATTTTTATCAAGTGTAAATCAGGGAAAATGTAGGAAAATAAAGATGAAGAAAATGGAATATGAAGAGTAAAATTTCTCTTAAAATATTTCTATTTCTGTTTTTAGTTACAAATTCTCTTCTTCCCTCTATCCCGTCCTTTACCCATAGAGAAGGTAAGAAATAAGATAACCGATATCCATACAAAGTCAAGTAAAACATTTCCATATTAGCCAAGTTGTTTTTTTAAAAAGCAAGAAAAATAAAAATATGCTTTAATTTTCATTAAGTCCATCAGGAGTAAAATTTTTAACACTAATATATTCCATCAGCCCTTCACTCAATTTATAATATATTTACATTTGATTATAAATTTCACTATAAAGGTTTTCATCAAAGTGGGGAAATGAATAGAGTGCGGAACTTGGAAGCAGGAAGACACTAGATGTAGGGACATGGGCAAGACAATTAACATATCTGAGTCTCAATTTCCTCCTTTGCAAAATGGGAATAATAATAGTTTCTACTTCAGTGGATTATTATAAGGATCAAATAAAATAATACAAGTAAAACACAAATAAAAAACTTAAAATGTCATAAAATTGAGGTGGGATTCTTCTTCTTATTATTCATGTACAATAAGTGGTAAACTCTTTAAAATTTAATTTAAAAAAATTTCCTGTTTTTCCTTTGCAATTTCCTACAAACTAGTACTTTGCTCAAAGCATATTCTTTGACTGACTTTCATGATTTTTCTTGTTGGGAAAGGCATTTATGAAAGTGAGAATAATGTCACATCTGTCTTTTGTTGCTATTGTCTATGGCCTCTACTCTTCCATAAAATATGTCTGCAAATTTTAAAGGCTTGATTTGTGAATAAGGGCAGAAGTACAACCATCCAATCTTTGTCTTTACAGGTTAAGCATCAAACTAACAAGATTCTATTAAAAGGATGAGTTACCAAGAAGCAAAGGCAAGACTTGAAGAACTTTCTCTAGGCAAAAACATAGACTGGTGTCCTTTATCTATCAACTGTCTGAATTACCATGTATGAATGCTGATGATATCTCTGAGTCCCATGTGTATATTAAGTAGATATATGTGACCTGGTTGTGTGTTTGTATATATCCCCATTCATATTAAAAAGACAATATTTCTACAAAATGCAAAGCAATTTGTAGTGAGGGCTCTAATAACTGGGGCATCAAGGAATTTTCTGGCAGGAGGTGGCATTTGAATTAACCAGAGATTCCAAGGAACAGAGGTGAGATGAGACCTGAGCATATTCAAAGCATTCTGTGCAAATATGAAATGCTGGTTGTGGAGAACCACCAATTTTGGCTGCACTATAGAATCCATGAAAGGGATAAATATTCAGTTTACTTGGAAGCATAATCTGGCTGGATTGTGAAGAGCAGAAAGTCACATGAAGTGACTTCTCAGTAATCACATGGGCGTTAGTAGAACAGACAGGATTTGAATCTAGGATTTGATTTCAAATCCAATTCTCTTTGCTCAGTCTTTTATACTTATTTAATTTTCATCTACTTGAATCCCTTAGTCCCCTGAAATCCTGAATATGGCAAAGAAAGATGGTGATTTCACTCCCACAGGACAATTAATGATTACTTATTGCAGAGATATATATTAAATGGCATATTTTTGTCCACTCAGTCTATAAAGAAAGTTCCTGAGGATTCTTTCAGCTTCGAAGAATACAATGGCCATGACAGTATTTTAGCAGGGATTCAGTCTCTTATACTTTGCATTTTAGCAACAGAATCTTTTTTCAACACATGATTGGAGGTGTGGTCTGAGAAAGGAGTAGTGCACACATAGCCTGAGCCACAATTTCCTGTGCAGAGGTGCATAATTGTGACAATTAAAAAAAAATTTGTGGTATAAAATGAGCATTTTCATAACATAGCACAATAAAAGAGATGATTGCACATGAAACTGCAAATTTTGAAAATATTCTTCCCCCTTTTTTCCTTGCCCCTCTGCCTCAGAAATAGCCATTAAATATAAATAGGTATGTGTATATGTATACACAGATATATATATATATATATACATATTTATACACACATGTATATAAATATATATGTATAGATGTATAGAATAATTATATATTTTTATCATTTCTTTCTGGAATGCAGACTTATTACATAGTACTATCAGTCTTAAGATGTTTTTCTGTAATAAAACCAAGTTCCAGAGTTTAGGATTAGGATTGTTAGAAAATAAAACTATTTCCAGAGCAACCTACCTCCTGAAAAAAGAAAGAAAGAAAGAAAATTGTTTATGTTATTTTTGCAACCATGAGAGTACTAGTAAAGGCACTAGTGGCATGAACTGGATGGGATTGGGGGAAAGTTTAAGACATTGGGATTTGCTACATGCCCCTATGAGCTATTTTAATTTTGTGATTCTAAGGGGAATGAGATGCTCATCTAGCAGTTCCAGGAGGCAGTATAAGTCTTAGAGGGACTCACCGAAATGCTGGAATGACTGGAATATTATAATGTTGGTAACCCAGAAGAGTTCTTCCATTCAAGTGCTTGAGCATATTTCTCCCCCTATAGAGAATTAGACTGCTTACTAGCACCTTAGTAAGATGACAACTACATCTCTTAAGTTGGAACTATGCCCAAAAGGCTATCAAACTGTGGATTTCATTTGATCCAGCAGTATTTCTACTGGGCCTGTATCTGAAAGAAATCATAAATGAGGGATGGGGACCCACATGTGTAGAAATATTTGTGGCTAGAAACTGGAAACTGAGTGGATGACCATCGGTTGGAGAATGGCTGATAAGTTATAGTATATGAATGTTATGGAATATTATTGTTCTATAAGAAATGATAAGCAAGATGATTTCAGAAAGTCCCGGAGAGACTTACATGAACTAATGCTGAGTAACATGAGCAGAACCAGGAGATCATTATACACGGCAACAAGAAGACTATATGATGATTAATTCTGATGGACGTGGCTCTTTTCAACTGTGAGGTGATTCAGGCCAGTTCCAATACATTTGTGATGGAGAAAGCCATCTGCACCCAGGATAGGGACTCTGGGGAAGAATAGATTCCTTCAGAGAAGCTACCTCTCTGTTGCAAAGCCAATAGATTAATCAGCATCCTTTCCTGACCCTTCCCATATTTTCACCTTTTCCTTGCATACATGTCTTTAGTAGAGTGGAGGAAAGAGAGTCTCTTTTACCTTCATTAGTAAGAATTAATAGTGGTGGGTTTTTTTGTTTGTTATAGCAGAAGCACATGATGAACAATAATGTACATGTCCAGGTGATCTGAAAGGAGAATTCCTGGATATGAAGTTGTTGGTCAACTTCAGTCTTTCTATCTACTTTTATCCAAACATGAACTTTCCCAGACAAAGAAAGGGCAGCAGCTAGAGAAATCATAGAGTTCCTTTGGGATTCATATGGCAGAGTAGAAAAAGTGCACAGAGACAAAGAAGACTTGATTCTACCCTCCATCTGAGATAGGAACTTCAGAATAATATTCCTTAAATCCTGATTTCCTATATAAGGAAGAAGGGATTTTGTTTCTTTGGCAGCCTGATACTAAAAATGTGGCCCACCAACTGAAAAAGGAGACTTCTTGAGGCACTATTGTTCTTGGGAATTGCCTCAAAAGAAAATCTACATTTGAGATTTCGGGGGTTGGACCTTCTAGAGAGAGAATAAAGCATTTTGAGTATTTTAACTCTTGAAGAAAGAGGAAGATCATCCACATGGTTTCTGCATCTGGAAGGTATCAGGAGAAAGATTGAGAAGGCCTTTCCCCTCCTTTCTATACTGGGTGCATAGTACAGGTATAATGGGAAGAGGTTTGCTAATTTGGAAGCCTAAACCTGTGTTCTGCAAATCCAAACTGCAAGAGATACTGCAAGTTTTAGAGAGAGACATATAAGTATCCCACAACCAAAGTAGACAAGATTAAAACGAAAGCAAGAAATTGGGTGGGTAAGGGGAGAATTTACAAGTTTCTCTGAAAAAGTTTCATTTCTCAATTATATAGGGAACAGATTCAAATTTATAAAAATACAAGTCATTCCTCAATTGATAAAAAGTCAAAAGGTATCAACAGGCAGTTTTCAGAAGAAGCAATCAAAGGTATCTATAATCATTTGAAAAAAATACAGCACTTTTGATTAGAGAAATGCATACTAAAATAACTCTGAGCTATTACTTCACACCCATCAGACTGACTAACATGACAGAAAAGGAAAATGATAAATATTGGAGGGGATATGAAAAAACACTGCTGGTTGGAGAACAATTTTGAATTATGTCCAAAGAGCTATAAAACTATGCATACCCTTTGACTCAGCAATACCTTAGCAAGGTCTGTATCCCAAAGAGACAAAAGAAAAAAGTAATAGTATCTACATATACAAAAATGCTTATAATAGGTCTTTTTGTAGTGCAAAGAATTAGAATGAGGGATGTCCATCATTTGAAAAAATGGTTGGATAAACTGTGATATATGCTTGTGATGGAGTATTATTGTGCTATAAATGACAATCAGGATGGTTTCAGAAAAACCTGGGAAGACTTATATGAGCTGGTGAAAAAGTGAAGATAACCAGGAGAACACAGTATATAGCATCAGTGATGTTGTACAATGATCAACTGTGAATGACTTAGCTACTCTGATTGGATCATTGTACCAATGACAATTCTGAAGGACTTATGATAAAAAAAAATGCTGTAAACCACCACTACCGCTACCAACCCTACCACCACCCAGAGAGAGAATTGAGGGAGTCGGAGTGTAGATTAAAGTATGATTTATTTTTACTTCCTTTACTTTTCTTCATTGTTTTTTACAACATGGCTAATTTGAAAATATGTTTTGAATGATTTCACATGTATAATCAGTATTATATCTCTTCCCTTCTTAATGGGTGGGGGAGAGGAAGGTAAGAGGGAGAGAATTTGGAACTTGAATTGTTGCAATAAATGTGATTTATATATATATATATATATATATATATATATATATATATATACACATACATCCATACACACACTCTTTGGAAGATCTAGGGATTTCCCACAAAGTCAGAGCTTTGCCCTAATAGCAGCCTTAATCACCACTCCTTTTTTAAAATAGTATTTTATTTTTCCAAATACATGCAAAGATAGTTTTCAGCATTCACCTTCATAAAACCTTGTGTTTCAAAATTTTCTCCCCCTCTCCCCCCTCCTCCTTCCCCAAGACAGCAAACAATCTGAAATAGGTCAAACATCTGCAATTCTTCTAAATATATCCCCAAATTCATCATACTGTGTAAAAAAAAATCAGATTAAAAGGGAAAAACACAAATAAAACAAATAAACAAACAAAAACAAGCAAACAAACAAACAACAAGCAAAAAAAGGTGAAAATACTATGCTTTGATTCACATTCAGTCTCCATAGTTCTTTCTCTGGATGTGGATGTTTATTGGAGTGCTTTGAATCACCTCATTGTTGAAAAGAGCCAAATTCTTCAGAGATATCATCACACAATCTTGTTGTTACTGTGAATTATCACTCCTTTTGAGGAGAACCACTGTGTCTATTTTCTGGTTTTGTTTATGGCCCTCTGTGAGTCCTTTGCATTGTATGTATTTCCCGGGGAGTGAAATAAAGGCTTTCTGCTTTTCTGCTGGCTAAATTTTAAAAGGCTGTGCACATTAGCTTTCTCCATTTTCTTTCCTCTCACTTTTTAAAATCCCTTATAGTCAAACTTCCAATATCATTATTCCACCAAAAATCCTTTCTGCAAAGTTACTAATGATCATTTAATTGCCAAACCCAATGATCTTTTCTCAATCTTCATATAACTCGACTTCCTCAGTCATTGACACTTGACCCTATTGTCTCCAGGAGTTTGGCATTCAAAGTCCTTCATAATCTAGTCCCCTTCCTACTTTTTTAGGATTCTTACTTCCTATAACATACTCTTTATTTCAGTGACCCTGGCCTCCTTTCTATTTCACGAATAAAATGCTCTATGAGTCCTCCTTTAACTCCACTTACTGGCTTCCCTGATTTCTTTCTTATCTTCTATTAGGAGCCTTTGCCCTGCTAATCATATTGTATTTATGCTGCTAAATAGTTTGTTTGTATCTATCTATTTGTTTGTTTTTTCCCATTTTTAGATTGAAAACTCCTTGGAGGCAGGAACTGTCTTTTTCTTCTTTATGTCCCCAGTACTCAACACAATACCTAAGATTCTCAAAAATGTTTGTTTGTTGACTGATTGATCAGTTCTTAAAATGAGATCTGCTTGTAAGCTAAGATACTGAGCCATGGGTCATATAATAAATATTTCTTCTATTCTATTCTGTTTTAAGGGAAGAAGCTTAGATAATGCCAACTTTCAGGAGAAAGACCATGTATTAATGAAGTTGATGGGAAAGAAACTGTTAGCAAGGCAAAAGAAAAATCAAGAGAGTCCAGTGTTAGTCAACAGAGGATAGATTTGCCTTCAGTTGAATGGAAAGAGGTATGGCTAGCACGCCCCACGAATGTCTCTAGTTGATTGTTTTATGTGTAAAAAGTAGTGTTAAGTCTTGGCTTTCTTTCTACATCATGGTGTTTGCTGTCCTTGTTCTGTGTGATTAGTTTTCCACTTCCTCATTTCCTAGCTTTGGACCTTTTGCTCCTGGATTCAGACTACATTCATGCCACTTGCTGTTCTCTTGTATTTATTACTTCAGAACTTTATGACTTTGACTTTGGAATGATTTGCTGCTTACTCTACAGAACAGAATTATCTTGGCACCCCACAATTTCCACCTCAGGATGCTTGACTCCATCTACTCATTTCTAGCCTGGGCTAATCAGCTATGTCCCCCCTATCTCTCCATTTACTCCTTCCTCTAAAAGGTTTAGATTTTGAACATAATTTTTAAAATATAAAAAATAGATTTTTGAATTTATGCCCCCACTGGCAAACTTGTGAAAATCAAGAAAACTAATGGATATTAATTAATGACTTTAGTCAAAAGCTAAAACATGGATTCTTAATCTGGAATTTAAGAACTTGTTTTCTTTACAATTTTTTGATGACTATATTTCTATAATGTGTAATCTTATGTATTTATAATTGTATATATTTTATGTATTTGAAGCCATTATTCTGAGAAGGGATCCCTAGGCTTCATCAATCCACCTAACGGGTCTATGACATTTGACTTGGAGCTTTTAGTAGACTTTTAGTAGACTTAAAACTCATTATGAGTATGATATAGTTGTGATTGTTGGTGTTTGTCCTTTGTTCTCAAAAGAGGACCATGACATCAGGGAGCTGATTCCATGATATGCAAGTGAATTGGATTGGAATGAGGGAGAGTTATGCAAGGTCACCTGCCTCACTTTCCCTCCCAGAGCCATCTGTGTTGAGTGGCTAGATAGAGATCAAGATGACTAGAGATGGCTGTGAAAAGATCTACTAGATCTTGAAAAAAGTCTTGTGTCTGGATTGAGGAAAGTAATAGTTCCACTGTATTCTTTCTTGGTATGGACTGTATTCAAAGTGTTCTATAAAATTAGCACAGAACAACCATTTAATAAATGATTTTCCATTCATTTATTCATTTTTTCATTGTAATACAAGTAACTCAGACATTGAAATTAGTGTGATATAAATAACACTCCCTTCTCATATTCCACATCTCCTCCACATGCTCACAGTGCTGAGTCAAGCTAGAGGAAAAGAGAAGAAAGTTATCCATTTTGTCCATAAGTATAAAAGACATCTCATACTGTGGAAAATATATATATTATGCCTGAATAGTCATTATAGATTTTATTATACAAATACTTTATTTTAATGAACTAAATTATCTAAAATAGCAACCACAGTAGGAGAAATTTAAAATCTGGGCTACTAATCACAGTTTCATAAGAGTTCTTCTTTTCTATCACCAGAAAAAAGAAGCAACTTTGTCAAGTAATTTAATCCACTTCTTCAGTTATTTTGTAGATGTTTAAACTATCCAAGAATTTATTATGGAATATGATGACTAATCTATCAAAGAGACAATCTTATAGATGACTAGGTGGCCCATAGGTAAGAGCATTGAAGCTCAACCAAGTCCTAGATATTTATTAGTTGGGTGACCCTAGGCACTTAATGGCTTTCTGCCTCAGTTTCCTCAGCAATAAAGGATAATAATAATATCTATAATCCAAGTTTGTTGTGAGAATCAAAAAAGATAAAGCTTCTGATATATAATAGTCATTTAATAAATGCTTACTTTTAACACTGAAAATTTTGATAAATTTAAAACCTTTGAAGATTTTAAATTAATTTATAACCTTGTAATTAGAGTTGTAGTATTTGTTTATATTTGACTAGTATGGGATAATAAAATTTAGAATGCTACTACAGAAGAATGTTCTTTTTACATGTAGTATTGTTGTTCAGGCATTTCAGTCATGTCTGACTCTTCCTAACCCTATTTGGGGTTTATTGATAAAAGAACAATAACAACACTGTAGAAGTTTGTCATTTCCTTCTCTACCTAAAGTTACAGCTGGAGAAAACTGAATCTAACAAAATTAAGTGACTCTCTGAGGGTCATACAGCTAGCAAGTGATTGGGATTGGATTGGAACTCATGAAGATGAATCTTCTTGGCTTCAGACCCAGAGCTCGATCCATTGCCTCATCTAATTGCCTATGTAGGGCACACACACACACACACACACACACACACACACACAACGAATTAGCAAATGACATTCCCAATGTACTATAAAAGACAAGACCTCTTTGACTTCCTAATATTTAGGCTATCAAGAGGCTTAGAGGGTAGAATAACAATATATAAGGGAAAACACTTTGACAAAAGTTCAGTCATTCCTTTAAAAAGTTTGAGAAACACGACTAATGATTGAGAATATTAAAGTGGCATATAAATTACTGGGAATAATTATAAAACTTCTCTGAGCTTCCACACTTTTTCTCTATTGGGTTTGATACTGGTAACAAAAATAAGAGAAAAGAAAGAAAACATCACATGACTAGGTTTAAAAGGCAAAAAATAAAATTTTCTTGTAGATAATCTGACTTGCTGACATTTTCTATTCAGAAAATCAAGTGTTCTTTTGGCTTTGCAAAGATCAGGAGGTAATAAAAATTCCATGATTGGATTTTAGTTTTTTATCTGGTTGATAATGAACAAGGTAGGGTCTATCTTTTCTCATAATATCTCAAATCATGAATTCTGAGAGTAATCTGAATCATGGGATTCAGTTATATATTCAACAAATACTTTTTGAGCATCTACTATAGGCATGAGTCTGCTTATCAATAGCACACATGAATCAGATAATGCGACATCTATCCTCCCCCCCAGCCCCCCCCCGTGATGAAGAACTTTTGTCTATGACTTTCCTTAAAAGATAAAAAGTCATTATTAATAGAGTTATATGAAGACAGGTATGTTAATACACTATTAGGGGCGCTCCATTCTTTGCTATTCTAGAAAACAATTTGGAATCATGTCAGGGAAATTATTAAATTATGCGTAAGCTTTGATGCAGTAATCCAAGCATTTTCTCTGGCTATATCCTATTCCTGGAATGGTCCCCCTTTCCCAATCTAACTGTCAATCTCCCTAGTTTCCTTTTTCTTCTAACCAATATCCATCCCTCTACAGGAAACATTCTCTAATTCCTCTCAATTCTAGTATCTTCTCTTTTAGTGCCTTAATTATTTTTGTTTATCCTTTATATAGTTTTTTTTTCATAATATATTTGTTTACAGGTTGTGTTTCCCATTAAATTGTAAACTCATTGAGGGTAGGGTCTTTTGCCTCTTTTTCTATCACAACATTTAGCACAGTACTTAACACATAACAGCCTTTTTTTTGCTGAGACAATTGGGGTCTTACTCAGGGTCATATAGCCAGGAAATGTTAAATGTCTGAGACCAGATTTGAACTCATGTCCTCCTAACTTCAGAGCTGGTGCTCAATCCACTGTGCCTAGCTGCCCCACATAATAGCTTCTTAATAAAAATTTTATACTTGATCAATTGGTCCTCCTATTGTGCATTTACCTAAAGCAGGTAAAAGGCAGGAAAGTGTCATATAGACAAATTATATTTATAGCAGCATTTCTTGAGGGAGCAAAAATATGGAAGAATTACTTTATAGAACTAGAAAAAAATAAAAAGTCATCTGGAAGAACAAAAGGTCAAGAATTTCAATGGAATTAATGAAAAAATGCAAATAGAGATGACCTGGCTATAACCAGACCTCAAACTATATTATAAAACAGCAATTATTAAAACCATTTGATATTAGTTAAGAATAAGAGTAGCTGATCAATGGAATAGGCTAGGTTAACAAGGCACAGTAGTCAGACTGTAGAAATCTGGTGTTTGATAAACACAAAGAGTTCTGGGATAAAAACCCACTATTCTGATGAAAATTGCTGGGAAAAATAGAAAATAATATGGCAGAAATTAGGCATTGATCAACACCTAACACTCTATATGAAGATAAATTCAAAATGGTTTTGTGATTTAGATATAAAAAATGATACTGTAAGAAAATTAGAAGAACAAAGGACAGTCTATCTCTTAGATCTGTGAAGAAGGAAGGAATTTATGGGCAAAGAAGAACTAGAGTACATTATGAAGAATGATTTTGATTATATTTGTACAAACAAAACCAATGCAGATAAGATTGGAAGAGAAGCAGAAAAAGGAGAAAAAAATTTATATCCAAGGGTCCTGATAAAGACTTCATTTCTAAAATACATAGAGAATTGACTTAAATTTATAAGAATAAAAACTATTCTCTAACTGATAAATGTTCAAATGATATGAAGAGACAATTTTCAGATGAAGAAATTAAAGCCATTTCTAGTCATATGAAAAAAAATGTTCTAAATCATTAGATTTAGATTGGCTAAGATGACATGAAAAGATAATGATAAATATTGGAGGGAATGTGGGAAACCCAGGATACTAATACATTGCTGGAGTTGTGAATTAAACCAACCATTTTGGAGAGCAATTTGGATCCATGCTCAAAAAGTTGTCAAACTGTGCATACCCTTTGATCCAGCAGTGTTTCTACTGGACCTATATCCCAATGAGATCATAAAGGAGGGAAAGGGACCCATATGTGCAAAAATGTTTGTGGCAGCCCTTTTTGTAGTGGCAAGAAACTGAAAACTGAGTGGATGCCCATCAGTTGAAGAATGACTGAATAAGTTATGGTGTATGAATGTTATGGAATATTATTGGTCTATAAGAAATGATCAGCAGGGTGATTTCAGAAAGGCCTGGAGAGACTTCCACAAACTGATGCTAAATAAAAGTGAATAGAACCAAAAGAACATTGTACACGGCAACAACAAAATTGTATGATGATCAACTCTGATGGAAGTGGCTCTTTTCAACAATGAGGTGATTTGGGCCAATCCCAATAGATAATGGAGAGAGCTATATGCATCCAGAAAAAGAACTGTGGGGACTGAATGTGGATCATAACACAGCATGTTCACCTTTTCACTGTTGTTTGCTTGCTTTTTTCTCATTTTTTCTTATTTTGATCTTATTTTTCTTGTGCTACATGATAAATATGGGAATATGTATAGAATTGCACATATTTAACATATATTGAATTACTTGCTATCTAGGAGAGGAGGGAGGGGATAGGGAAGAAGAGAAATTTGGAGCACAATGTTTTGCAAGGGTGAATGCTGAAAACTATCTTTACATGTACTTTGAAAATAAAAAGCTATTATAAAAATAATCAAATTAAAAATTAAAAAAAATCTGGAAACAATTTGGGCTCCTACTGACTATTTCAATGATCAATTAGATGTGGTGTCAGAGATCATTAAAAATATACTTCACATCTCTCAATAAAGAAGGAAGGCACCACAGACATGGTATTCCACATATCTTGTCAGATGGAATTGCATTGCCTATAGGTTTTGCTTTTCTATTTTCTGTTATTAGCAAAAGTTTAGTGGCAGTGAGGAGACCAAGAAATTATTATGAGATAAAGAAGAAAAGGCATTAAAATTGATTTTAAAAATCAATAAACATGGAAAACTGGAAAGCATGAAAGAATTAGAATTATAGCACCTGAGTTCAAGTACTGATTTTTGCCATGTAAATTTGACAACTCACTTAAAACTTTATGAGGCTTAGTTTCTTTATCTGTAAAATGAAAGGGTTGAACCAAGTGACCTCTAAAATCCTTTCTAGCTCTAATTCTATAATTCTACTTATAATTGTAATTCACATATCTTCCTTCCTCACCTTTAACCCTCAGAAACATTTTCATGCCTCATCTGCCATTTTTCTAGGCAGGCCAAATGAAATGGGTAAAGAACTTGGCATACTACTTTGGGAAATAGCCAACCCCTGGCCTGCTGTGCTCATGGCACTATGATGCCTTAGTGGGTGAGGGTTGGAGGACCTGGGGATTCAATAAGCTTTAAAGCACATTTCCCATAATCAAGGAAATTACAAATGATGTACCTGAAAAGTTAAATAACCACATAAAAACACTTCTGAGAAGAGTCAAGTGAGACTTGCATTCAATAAATACTAGGGGAGGGAGAAATCTCAGAGGGCTAGACTGGGTATGAAAGATTTCAAGGATAGTTCTCCATCCTGAGCTTCAGACAGCTGGGCTTAGCTAAATTCCTGCATTTTTTTCCACTCATAAGTCATATGAGCCCCAGAATCATGGTGTAGCTAGACTGACAATCTCTTTCTGTGATCGAGAGAGAAGTGAGTAGGTCAAAAATGCTAGAGACAGTTGAAATGAGGCTCAGGATACCTATGATGAATTACCACAAGAACAAGAGAAGACAAACTGTACTATTTCCCTCAGGCCAGAAGGCTTTTCAAAAATTCCTTTGTTTAAGCCAGTCATTGTGAAAAATAATAATAAAATTCACTGAAATTAATAGAATCAAATTTTCTTTTCTAACTCTCAAGCAAGAATATTGTCTATTATTATACCCTAGTTAGACTCAGTATTGAATAGGAAAATGAAAGCAGGCTAGATTTTATATTGGAAATTACATAGTGCAATATTTCTAGTTTACTATCTGACACAAAGGCTCATCTTTTCAATATCTCTGTTCTCTCACCAGTGCTGTGTGGTTAAAAGTCTTGAATAACCATCATCCTCAATGAATCTTTTTCTTATTTCTGATGATTGCTGACACTCAAGAACTGATATAATGGAAATCAACAAAAAAATGTATGATCAGATATATATGTGTGTGTGTGTGTGTGTGTGTGTGAGAGAGAGAGAGAGAGAGAGAGAGAGAGAGAGAGAGAGAGAGAGAGAGAGAGAGAGAGAGATATACTATATTAGAGATCTATGGAAGAAGTTAGTCAAGAATCTCACAGGATGCCAATAGGGGATTGCAACTTCCATTGATGGAAAGATTATGCACAATGAAGAGAGCATAGATCCACTGAAGTAACTGAGCAAAATGAATCTATTGAAAAGTTAAATATTACTATCTTTTTAATGTAATATTGCTTTTATTTAATGGCCCAAAGTAGTCCCTTTAATGAGAAATCACTTGGGTAATGGCCAGGTACACAAAATTAATTGTTAGGTTTTTTAAAAAATTCTCTCGACTATATTCTATTAGGAGATATCAGCTATATATTTGCAACAATGTATGTATTTTAAAAGATGTGTTGTTCATGTGTCTAGAGATCCACTGTGATCCTTAAAAGTATTTTTGCCAAAAACTTTATTTTCAAGTCTATTGATGCTGCCTTTATGGAGAAATAAGAAACTGGATCCTAGCAGTCTGGAAAGGTCTTGACTGAAAATAAATTACTTAGAGAAATCCAGACAATACTTATTGATCCAACTGGGGATACACTTGTGAGATGGAAGAATAGCTGAAGAGCAAGTAAAGAAGACAATTCAGCTTCCTATTGCAAAAGTCAGGTTTCTTCCAGGAAATTCTAACTGGGCAGATTAAAAGGGACAATCAGACTTGGACTGAGCTGACTTAGAAGGCAAAAAAAAAAAAAAAATTGGAAGAAAGAGCTCAATCAGAAAGAGAGATAAAAGAGAGAACTTAGAAAGATTAAGTCTAAATTTCCATGTATAATTCCACATAGGACAAGGATCCATTGATATGTAAAACCTTGGCAGCCAAATATTTCTTTTTTTTCTTGTTTATTTTTATACTAAATGTTCTCACTGATTATTCCTTCTTCTCACATTCTGTTCTACTTTCTTGTTTCTGATTCCAAAAAAAAAAATGGTCATTAGATCATACCACAGGAAAACAAGTTACTTTAGTTAATTTACTTAATTTCTTTAAATTATTTTGATACTCTCTAATGACCTAAACTTTCTCCTTAGATATTTATGATGGGAGTAACTAGTCTTCAAAGTTGGATAGCTAACTTGAGTTCTTCATTAGAGCTATTTCCCTTCTACAGTACATATAGTTTTCTCGAGAATAAGATGAATTTGGAATGATATTGCTGAAGCTACTATACATTTTCCTAGAGGGACTTTGTAGATTTATTTCAACAACCATTTGTTTTTCCCATCCAAATCCTCTACTAGTACAAATGTTGATATAACATCTAATAGTAGGGCATCTCACTATTGGTCCAAAGTGGCAGGACAAGCAAAAAGGCAAGTCATGCAAGATTTTGCTTGCAGTGCTTCTTGTCTCCTTTACTGTATGGCTAAGTTTGTCATAATTCATCTTTGTAAGTCTTTATAGAAGTATATTTTTGTTATCATATCATTTTAGTAGGGTATAATGACTGCTGAGAACCCTCCTTACAGGGAACACAGCTGGTCAGAAAGGAATTTACATGATAATTTAAGGGCCTTGTATAAATGACAATGATCATAATTGTTTTTGTTGTATATTTCCCAGTATTATGTGTTTATAAAGCCTTGAAGTAAGACCTAAAAGATGAGTTGTGATATTTTCCAAAATTAGGGCAAGAAAGAAATCTGGGTGAGGGGACCCATGAAAGAAAGAAATAAGCATTACTTTAGTGTCTATAACATGCTGTATACTATTATCTTATTTAAGTTTCACAACTCTGGGATATAGATACTATTATTATTTCTTTTACAAATGAGGAATCTAAGAAAGAGAAATGTTAAGCTTCTTGACCAAGTTCACATAGCTAATGAGCATCTGAGGTCAGATTTGAACTCCAGAGTTCTTAACTCCAGGCCCTTGCCTGTAAACTCAGGCCACTGAGTGGAGGGAGTTACAGCAAGATAGGCTCATCAATGGACAATATCCCAGGATTTGATGTAGAGAAGACTAGTATCATCCCAGGCCAAAGTTTTATGGCATGGTCCTCTGAGGCACCATTTTGTCATAGAGAAATACTAATCAGAGAGAGAGAGAAGATTAGTATGATCAAGGCAATATTTTGAAAGCACTTTGTAAAAAATAAAATAGCTTAGCATTGCAACTCATGGCCCAGAATTCCAGCTTCTTGGTTTACATGGACCACATTCACTCTTGGATTTAACTTCCAAAAATCTCTTTGTCTCCTTCTCCTACTTAAGTTTGGTTCTTTCCTAGCATCCCAAAACCAAAAGAGAAGATCTCAGTTATTGTACAAACATTTAAGCTTATGGTGGCTAGTTGCTACAGTGGATAGAGTGCAAAACTTAGAGTTAGGAAGACCTGAATTCAAATCTGGTCACAAAAACAAACCCTGTGATCCTGGGAAAATCACTTAATACTATTTGCCATAGTTTCCTCATCTGTAAAATAAGTTGGAGAAGGAAATAGCAAACCACTACCATATCTTTGCTAAGAAAAATTCAAATGGATTTGTGAAGAGTTGGATATGACTGAAAACAATGCAACAAGATATTACATGTAGGATAAGTTTAATGTAAGCTAAAAAAAAACACAGAACAGAAAGAATACACACTCAAAGAATACACACAAATCAAATAAATCTCACTCCCTCTTTTCTAGATATTCATCTTTTTGAGATCTTTATAGACCCCCCAGGCTCTATAGTGTCTCTCAGCCTTTCCTTCCTAATCAATAAAATGGAGATAAGTATAGTACCTACTTTATAGGGTTTTGTGAAAACTAAATGAGATGATATATATTTATTATTTTTGTGGTTCCCTATATATGCAGTACCTTCTAGATAGGCTTCAAGAGTTCAGGGAGAGTCTGGGATACAGTTTCTCCTTTAAGAGAAAAACACTGGGAGTTGTTAAAGAATCAGTCTCTTTACCACAGACTTCCAAAATGCAAATAAATGAGCCTATAATACTTGTGAAGAGAAAGGTCTAGTTTTGCTCTTACATATCATTGTTGGTTCTTGGGTTTGAGATTTATTTTGTTTCAGGAACTCCTTCACAGAGTGCAGCAACTTGAAATTTTCTAAGAACTTAATAAATAATAAATAATCACATATTAAGTACCTATTATGTGCTAATTATTTTACAAATATCTTATTTGATTCTCACAACAATCCTGAGAAGTAGGCACTGCTTTGTCCCCATTTTATAGTTGAGAGAACTGAGGCAGACAGAAATTAAATGAATTGCCTAAGCCTGCTGTTGGAAGCTGGATCTGAACTCCTTTTCCTGAGTCTCAGACTAAAGGCTCGTGCCATGTTCCTCTATGGCACCACTTCTCATAAAGTTCATAAAGGATAGATGAATACTTCCTAGAACCTCTACTTCATCCCACTGAAGTAAGTTCACTACCGTAAGGCTATGTTCCTGTAATTGCCATGCTAATGCTTTATCTGTCCACTGATATCCTTGGGACCTGGTGTTTTTCCTTGTTTCCAAACCCTACTTTAGAAGGTTGTTATAAAGACTAAATGAGATAATATATGTTTGTTATTATTGTGGTTCCCTATATATGCAATATGGAGGGGCTTCAATATCTCAGGACTATACAAATTTCTGTTCAGAGAACTACTCTTTATGTAACCAACCAGTTCATCTTGACTTTAGCATCTCTTTACTCTTAACTAGTTCTCAACTCCATCCTCCACAGCTTCTTGTCTAATAGAATTGAGACCCTGGAGGTGACAGGACCAGTTAGAAGGCCATTAGAATAATTCAGGTGAGATATATTGCTTGAAAGAGGCAGGCAGCAAGCAATGGGAGAATATGTCAAGGGGAAACTGATAGAAATTGGAGAATTGTTGGATGCAATTTTTCTAATTTCAAAGAGCTAACCCATTCCACATGGAGGAAAAGCTCTTCTGGGTTTGTTTTGTTCTAGCTTTTACTTTGATGCTATAGTAAAAACAGAATACAACTGTCCATTCAGTACCCAGAAGCACACTCTGCTACCTGAGCTCTGGGGAAAGAGGGCTCAGATTGTATGGTTTCTACAAAGCATTTACCTCATCAAATATACTAACAAACCTGACATAAATCTATCTTTGATGTAACTCAAAGCCCAAGCATCATATGAGATTCTTTCTTCATTGGTGGTGGGTAACATCTTGCCCTGTAAACCAATAATGGGCTGGCAAGAGCAAAAGAAAAGAGACACTTGCTATCTTGAGTCTTTTGTAGGTTCTCCTGGTTTCCAGCTTTGAGAGAGAAAAAAATGCAATGCCAATCCACGTTCGGTTGTTGAAGGGAGGAAAAGATTCTGAGAAGAAAGAGAAATGAAAATTCTCCATTATTTCCCCATCTCTAATTTGCTAAGTGCTAGAGACAATATGGGAATTTCCTATTGGATGAGAACTAGGACACTCTTTCATAGTTGAACTAAGATATCTCATTCTCAGTGGGACAGTGCTTTGGCTCTGTATTGTCTGGTATTATTATTACATGTATAACTTCTCTTATTTGTTTTGCAATTGACTTGGATAACTGTTTTTCTTTGTTATATGTATTCATTATGGAGACTTTTCGCAGTTCCTTTCCTTGAAATTATCTTTATTTTAACTGATATATTTACATTTGGCAATTGGCATTTATCAGGGAATCAAACCTTGACTATAAATCTTGGGGCATTCTACTCTTTTCCCATTAATGAAAAGCAATTGGGAGTTATGAACCTTAAAGTTATATCAGCCAGACTATCGATATTTAAGAGAGAGAATGTAATTTTGCCTAATATCCTCTCACTCTGAGGAGAACAGATTAGTTAAGTTTCTTTCTGTTCCATTCTAGCAAAAATTAGTCTCCTTTGGAGAAGGGTGGGTGGAAGACAACAAAGATGTATCTGTTTCTTCATCTCTTCCAATCATATGCAACATTCTATGCTACAACCTCATTGAACTGATGTCATTTATGAGTAGATGAGTCTATATTTGGACTGACCTCTTAAATTCCTGGGGATTCTGCTCCTCATTATCTAACTTCTGGTCAATTCTAGCCCTCAAAATTCTAGTACCTCTCTCTCTTGACTTTTTAAAAAATTTTTTTCTGTTTATACATGTACATGCAATTTTTAATATATATTTCTTTATGAATCATGTTGGGGAAAATATCAGAAAAAAGGGAAAAACCATGAGACAAAAAAAACAGAAGAAAAAGGGAAAAAAACAACATAAAATGAGTTGAATTGTATTCAGTCTCCAGAGTTCTCTCGCTGGATGTGGATGGTGTTTTCCTATTTCTTTTTTAAAATTTTATTTAATACTTCCCCCAGTTACATTCAAAACAATTTTTTATATTTCTTTTTTAAGATTTTCTCTCTTCTCCCCACCCACAAGTAAGAAACCACATGTGAAGTTATGGCAAAACATTTCCATTAAAGTCAAGTTGTGAAAGAAAACATAGATTCCCATCCTAATGAAAATAAAAACCTTCAAAAATTAAGTTAAAAATAAAGAGAGAAATAGAGAAAGTAATAGAGAATGCTTCAATCTATATTCAGACTTGATCAGTTTGTTCTCTAGATATAGATGGGATTTTTTATCACAAATCCTTCAGACTAGGTATGGATGATTGTACTACTGAAAATAACAAAGTCATTTATAGCTGGTCATTCCAGAACATTGCTATTATTTTGTATAAACTATACTTCACTTATTTCCAGGTATTTTTTTGTTTCTGTGTTTTTTCCTGAGACACTCCTACTCATCATTTTCCAGGTAACAATAATATTCCAACAGAACAACTTGCTTCAAAAATTTTTTCCAATTACTATGGCTTATTGTATTCTCCCATTTATTCTCTCTCTCCTTTCACCCTGTCCCTCCTCAAAAGTCTTTTGCTACTGACCACTCCCTCCCTCAATATGCCCTCTTTTTTTTTAATCAACCTCCCCCTATCCCTTATCCCATTCTCCTCCCTAATTTCCTGTAAGATAAGATAGATTTCTATACCCCTATTGAGTATGTTCGTTATTTCTTATTTGAGCCAATTCTGATGAGAGAAAGGTTCACTCACTTCCCCTTTCCTCTCCCTCTTCCCTACCACTATAAAAAATTTTTCCTGCCTCTTTTTTATGACATAATTTGTACCATTCCACTTCTCCCTTTCCCTTTCTTCTAGTAAATTCCTCTTTTCATAATTAGAAAAAAATTATCCCTTCATATTCAACTCACACCCATGCCCTATGCCTATATATATATTCCTAAGTATCCTAATAATGAGTGTTCTAATCAGTTACAAGTTTCATGCTCCCATATAGGAATGTAAACAGATAAGTCTTATTGAGTCCCTTATAATATCCTTTCCTGATTACCTCCTTATGCTTCTCCACAGTCCTGTATTTGAAAATCAAATTTTTCATTAAGCTCTGATCTTTTCATCATGAATTGCTTGAAAATCTTCTGTTTCATTGAGAGACCTTTTTTTCTTCTGAAGGATTATACCCACTTTTGCTGGATACGTGATCCTTGTCTGTAGTCTTAGCTCCATTGCTCTCCAGAAAATCATATTCTAAGACTTTCAGCCCTTTAATATAGAAGCTGCTGATTTTTTTATTATCCTGACTCTGAATCCACTATAATTGAATTGTTTCTTTCTGGATGCTTGCAATATTTTCTCCTTGAAGTGGGACTTCTGAAATATGGCTATACTATTCCTAGGAGTTTTTAGTTTGGAATCTCTTTCAGGAGGTATTCGGTAGATTCTTTCAATTTCCATTTTACTCTCTAGTTCTAGAATATCAGGATTTGATATTCTTGTTCTTTGATAATTTCTTGAAAGAGGATTTCCAGGATCTTTTTTTTATCATAACTTTCAGGTAGAGCAATAATTCAGAAGTTGGGGCTGGGGCAAGGGCTGGGGCTGGGTCCTGGGTTGCATGCCGGATTCCTACCCTGGTGTAACAGACTTTTTCTGCTGAGTTTCTAAGTTGCCTTCTCTGGAAAATGTTCTACTCCATCTTTTTGGATGTCCTGTGCTCTAAAATTTGTTTACAGTCATTATTTAAAGGAATTTGGAGCTGTTTGGGGAAGAGATGGGACAAGTTCCTGCCTTTACTCTTCCATCTTGGCCCTGCCTCCTGGACAGTGTTTTCCACTGAAAGTTTATTGGGACAACCTTGGATCACTGAACTGCTGAGAGAAATGTCTTTCACAGTTGATCATCTTACAATTTGGCTGTTTGTATTCCTTGTTCTGCTTGCTTCACTGAACATCAGTTCATGTAAATCTTTCCAGGTCTTTCTAAAATCAGCTTGTTCATCATTTTTTTTTTGAGCCTGAGAGATGTTTTACTCTCAGCCAGGAACTATAATATATGGCAAGGAAGGTGGTTATATCTCCCTTATGTTGGGAAGAGTAAGTTTGTGTATTCATGATTATACCTTTTGAAGTAAATATTTTTATGTCAAGGTAGCCCATGAGTGAATAATGGAACTGGGGTTCATGGGACCTCTCCTTACAACTGAGAAAATAGCTTTATAAGATCTCGATCCATATATAAAGAATTTAGCACTCCCCTACCCCTCAAACATATTCCATCTCCTTCAGGTATCAGTTAATCCTGGAGAGGGTGTGAAATAGAACCTATCTGGCCTTCAGGAAATGAGTACCCGAAAAGTCAGGGTTACATTTGCATCTCCAGAGTTTAGCACAGTGACCAGCATATGGTAAGCACTCAATAAATGCTTGTTGATTACATGACTAACTGCCACCAGAGCTAAAGGAAATTTAGTTGTCTTTCCTATACTATTGCAAATCTAATGATTATTTCTTCACAAACAGATTTTACAAATCTGCTTTCCTGCTTCAACTGGCCAAATTGAATGACTCTTCAATTATGCAAACCTCTGATAATCAAGCCTAGATTAGATAAATCAAAGTGAGCCAGAAATCCTCAAATTTTCATAGCTTCACTGATTTTTATTGCTTTTCATAATGACAACAACAAATCTTATAGAACAATGGAAATTAAGTGTCTATAGGGGAATTAGTGCCATGCAAAAGCTCTCAGGAAGACACTCTAACATAGGGAGGGCTTGGCAAGAATTTATCTCAGTGTAACAATCCGGTCTAATGACTATGAAAGCCAGTTACCTAAATTCATTTCCCCTTATCAGGCCATGAAGATAGCTACCTAAAATGAATCCAAATGTTCCTTTGTGTATTTGACAGACAATGTGTTATTCAGATTGGAAATTAGAAGTTTTTTTCCCTTTACTCTGGAGAAAAAGTAATATGCTACTGACCTAATAAATAATATCCTACATTAGAATAAATGCCTAAAGTACAATGAGCTTGATTACTTTATGCCTATCATGGTGCCTCACCCATAGTATGTATGTAATACATGTTGATTAGGATAATGATTTTTATAATATTGATGATGATGATGACACAGGGGGCTGAGAGACCGAATGAACTGTAGTCCACAGGAAAACAGTCATTGCTGCATCCAGTAGTAACTGCTATCCTTTGAATAGCATCAGCAAGTCTGTTAATCTAATATTAACCCATTTTTCTATAGTTTTAAGGTTTATAAAACATTTTACTCGTATTATCACATTGTTCTCCCCACAACACTGTGAGACAGGTTCTATTATTATCCCCATTTTATAAAGGAGCTACCTTTGGGATCAGAGAAGTTAAATGATTTGCTCAGAGTCACCTGCAGCTCATTAAATGTCTGAGTCAGGATATTTGCCCACATTTTTCTCAGTTTAAGTCACTATATCAATGTCCTCCAAAGTGGACCTTAGACTGATCCCTTGGATCAGACACTCAGGGGTGTCTGAGCAACCAATCAAAGAGGGAAGATATGTCACATCTTGAACTTAATGCAATGGCTGTAAGTAGTGTTCCTCTCCAACACAACTAAATCAACCCTTCATTCCAACACTCAAACACTACAAATTCTCTTCCTCCTCCTCTGGATTAAACATTGTTCCTTTAAGGCAGTCATTTCTAAATTAACCTGCTAAACACGATAGCTTCTCAGGTGCCAAGGGAAACATTTTTCTCTACTCAATGGCCTAACCCTCCTGATTGCTCAACAGGCAGGCCTTGGAAGGAAGGCTTTGCACTTCAAGGTTCTAATATAATAGTGTATAAAAGCCCCATCTTTTCCATTATTTTTGAAATGGTGGGAAAATAGCAAAAGTCATAGGATAAATAAATGCAGCACTCTCTCTGGAGCTACTTTCTCATATGGCACTAGTAGACTGGAATTCCCAAAGAGTGCTGACTACTTCCAGTCTCAGGAACCTAGGGGAACACTGAAAGGTTAGATTTTTAGCATACTCATGAGTCTCAACTGGTGTGTTTGCCTCTAATAATTTGTCAGACTTGATTGCCTTTGTAGAAAAGGTATTCACTAAACTGGTATAGTAGAGATAGTAGTTACAAAAACATTTCCCCCAAAAAGTCTGGGGCCCGCTCTTCCACAAATACAGAGTTCTTGGAGATAGTAGGGTCAAAGTTAGAGTACAAAATGAGTAAGGAACATGAGGAGAAAACACATTTGACAAAAGAGTAACTCATAAATCTTGTTAATTAGACTTTTTTCCTACTTCATAAAATTCTCTTATGTTCTCCTTAGGTAAAGTTCTCTTCTCAACTTCAAGTATCAGTGCCTTTGCAAAGTTCATCGACAGCACTTTTCTTGGCAAAGAAGAATCATACTCCCTAAAGCTGCCTCCCCTTTGAAAACTATCACTCCCAAGTGAAAACACTGTTATTTGATTCAGTTTCACATGAATGTACAATCTATTTCAGCTCTTTCTGACGCTATGGACTATAAGGGGGTGGTTGAGGGAGAGAGAGAGAGAGAGAGAGAGAGAGAGAGAGAGAGAGAGAGAGAGAGAGAGAGAGGAGGGGAGAAATTCTTCCCTCTCTCCCTAAGAGTAATTCCCTCATAAAGTTTTGACTCTAGTTCTTGAACTAGAATCCTTCAAACTTGAATACTTCCATCATTTCTCTGAGTCTACCAGTGTCCTAGCTTTTTAAAAACAGATCCAGCAGATGTGTCTGATGCTTTCAGCCAATCACAAGATTTTTCTTGTGTCTTCTAGTGGTCACAGAGCTGTAATTCTTTCAGTTGAATAAATACTTAGTGTATACTTTTAATTGATTCAATTAGGAATCTGAACCACCTGTAATTATAATAATTAGGGTAGGGGGTAGGACCTTACTTATAATCCTTCTCTCAAAAAAGGTTTGTTTTTATTTGCAATTAAACTGGAGTGCTTTTGTCAAAGTCCATAATCTTATTTCTAGATTTCTCTCTAATAACCTGGAAAGGTTATAGAATTGTCCTTTTAAAAATGTTTTTCTCAAATGGTCAAAGGATATGAACAGACAATTCTCAGATGAAGAAATTGAAACTATTTCTAGTCATATGGAAAAATGCTCCAAGTCATTATTAATCAGAGAAATGCAAATTAAGACAACTCTAAGATACCACTGTACACCTGTCAGATTGGCTAAGATGACAGGAAAAAATAATGATGATTGTTGGAGGGGATGCGGGAAAACTGGTACATTGATGCATTGTTGGTGGAGTTGTGAACGAATCCAACCATTCTGGAGAGCAATTTGGAACTATGCTCAAAAAGTTATCAAACTGTGCATACCCTTTGATCCAGCAGTGTTACTACTGGGATTATATCCCAAAGAGATTATAAAGAAGGGAAAGGGACCTGTATGTGCACGAATGTTTGTGGCAGCCCTCTTTGTAGTGGCCAGAAACTGGAAACTGGGTGGATGCCCATCAGTTGGAGAATGGCTGAATAAATTGTGGTATATGAATATTATGGAATATTATTGTTCTGTAAGAAATGACCAACAAGATGATTTCAGAGAGGTCTGGAGAGACTTACATGAACTGATGCTGAGTGAAACGAGCAGGATCAGGAGATCATTATATACTTCAACAACAATACTATATGATGACCAGTTCTTATGGACCTGGCCATCCTCAGCAATGAGATCAACCAAATCATTTCCAAAGGAGCAGTAATGAACTGAACCAGCTATGCCCAGAGAAAGAACTCTGGGAGATGACTAAAAACCATTAAATTGAATTCCCAATCCCTATATTTATGCCCACCTACATTTTTGATTTCCTTCACGAGCTAATTGTACAATATTTCAGAGTCTGATTCTTTTTGTACAGCAAAATAACAGTTTGGTCATGTATACTTATTGTGTATCTAATTTATATTTTAATATATTTAACATCTACTGGTCATCCTGCCATCTGGGGAAGGGAGTAGGGGGTAAGAGGTGAAAAATTGGAACAAGAGGTTTGGCAATTGTTAATGCTGTAAAGTTACCCATACATATAACCTGTAAATAAAAGGCTATTAAATAAAAAAAAGAGAGAAATACACAAAAAAATAAATAAATAAAAATGTTTTTCTCTACTGATGTGTATTAAAGAATATCAGAAAAATCATACGGATGATTCACACAAAAAAAGAAATTAACATTCTCTCCATACTTCCAAAAATGTGATAATATAGCTTAAGAAACGTAAATAATTCCCAAAATTATCATAAGTTACTATCTGCTTGGGGTACTACTCCAAGGATTTATATTTGTGGAAGATAGGGTCCCAGATCCACCCAGACCTTTTCTACAAAGGTAATGAAGTCTAACAAATTTTGTTAGAGGCAAGCATACCAGTTGGGGCTCATGATTATGCTAGAAATCTTACCTTTTAGTATTTTCCTAGGTTCCTGAGAATGAAAGTAGTCAGCATTCTTTGGGAACTCCAGCCTACTAGTGCCATATGGGAAAATAATTCCAGAGAGTGTGACACATTCTGTTATCCTTTGATTCTTGAAAAAAGAAAAGAAAAAAGGGAAGAAAGGGGGAACAACAAGGACAAGGGGAAAGAAAAAAAAAAGAAAATAAATCAAGCCATTTCCCTCAGAGGAAAATTCAGCTTTCTATAGGAGCTCCAAGGACATGTGGGTTTCTTTCCATATGAATCAATTGGAAATTACCCCCTTTGTATCTGAATTTTAATCATATAGTTTGATCTTCTTTTAAGTTTTATAATCAGTACCAAATAAAATGACTATACTTGCTAAATTAATTTACAGATTTGGTGGGAAAGGAGAGAGCAGCCTCGAAGTTCCTATATAAGAAAGAGTGTGCTAGATACAGTTCTAATCTGCTCCCATTTTTAATTTTCAGTGAGTCTATTTATACTTACACTAAACACTAAAAATTAGGGCTGGGTTTATTGTTTTGTTCATTGTCTAGACTTAAGAAAATGAAGAAAATGTTGCTATAGTAGATTAAACTTAAAAGTGTGTCAGAAATACATTTTTTTTTATGGTAAGCCTGTTGATAAATATTTATAAACATATTCTTGCTACCATGCCCGTGGCTCCAAAAAGCTGTAGCATAAACAAGAGACCACATCCCAGCAAACTGTTTTGGCAGATGGACTAAACTAGGTTGAAGATAACTGAGGGGTCTCAAACCCTCTGGTGAATTGGGGGTGTCTACCCCAAGCATATAAAAGCTTCCCCTGGCGGAATGGGTAGATGAAAAAAATTTGTTCCAATGGTCATGAAGGCAGGTAAAGCAGGTGTTGTGGAGTGCTGGGTTAGACATCAAAGATGCCAAAGTCATCTGCTGAGTCTTGAGTCATCACTAGTGGTCTTGACTCTGTCCTGCCACTGGACAGTAGTTTTGGAAGAGAGAGTAAGGTTGAAAACTTTGTGCAACTTTGCCTCGCAAATCCAATTTATGCACAAATTGAAAGACATCAAATTGTAATAGCACTTCTACATCAGAGAAAAAGAATGGTTCAAGAAGAATTTGTGATTAATACTATTATGATTAATTTATTTAACAACTATTTATTAAGAACCTACAGAATATGCTTCGCTTCAATTCAATAAACTTAAAAAAATAACTATTACCTACAATAACCCATATAAGGCTCTTTAGGAAATACAAGGTTGACTCTTCAACTCAAATAGATGGCAATCTAACAGCGGAGAAAATTAATACTCATAAGAGAGATGAAGAATAATAAACTTGGAATCAAGAAGACCTGGTTCAAATCAAATTTATAATACATTAGCTTTATGGCCAGGGATAAGATACCCATCCTTTTTCTTCAAGCAGCTAAGTTTATGCATTATAGATAACAATCTGTGTTGGTGAAATGAGTTCCCCAAATGGGAGTTTAAATGACAAACTTGCAACTGCTTGATTTAGTAAAATATTACAACAATTAATAAAGGGATAGAGTGATTAAGTACTATTGAATTTATGTTGATGGAAGGTAAGCTGATCAAACCAACAGGAAAAATTCAAATTTAACCTACTAGTGGTTTGCAAATTGAGTGTTCACCAATCAGGAACTAAAAGTCGTTGGCAGCATTGGAAGCATTATCCAAGTTCAAAAATATCTTAATACTCCAGTAAGATGACTTACTAGATAATCACTTCAGTTGAAAAATAAGACTTAATTAGTACACACTTCCTTACCCCATCTTAAAAATCAAAGTGGCCTGCCTGAGAAGAAATAAAGATAAAGACCCTGAGATACTGATCCTAAAGTTAGATCAATACAATGGGAAAAGACCAACATATTCTGCCTGGTCTGCAGCATGGGACACTTTAACAAAAAGAGGGAGTGAAGGACCAGGTCATAATATACAAAAATAAAGTGATGATGAATTAATTCAAGAAGATATGAGTTGTTGCACATCATTTCTCCCAACACAATAAAGGAAGCTTCCACCTGTCAGTTGAAAATGCCCAGTAGATAGTAAAAATGACCATCCACAGTTTGAGGAAATGAAAAGCCATTAAAACGGTCTAATAGAATAAAATGTCCAGCAAAATGTTCAAGGGCCACATCAATAAAAGACCATTGCCAAAGAATGCCAATTCTAAATGTGGTTTCATAGCCAGAGGACAAAAAAACATTGAGAGAGAATTCTCCAGCAATTGAATTTATGTTAATATAGCATGAACAGATCAGACCTTTAGGACAAAGCACCTTTTAAAGAGAGTTGCAGAAAAACTAAAACTGTGCCCTATGGAAACACATTTTTTATCATTTTCAGGTAGTAGGAATGGAGACATTTCAGGATGCAAAAGGGCTAAAGCCAAGCAAATGTATTAACACAGGGGCAAGGGGGGTAATCAAAGAATCACCCTGCTCTCTAAGTTCCCTTCCAACTTTAGCATTTTATCAAGCTCTGTTGCTGCCTGGAGAGCAAAGCAGACAGTACATATTTTGAGTCTGACAAGTCATTGAAAACTCATGGTGATGCCAAGGAAGCTTTTCTGTGAAAATGTGTATTTTCTGCAATGCACAAGAGAGAGAATAATACAGTAGGTTCTCAATGTCTTTATTTTGACTAGCTTCTAACTGTTGTCCCATTTTAATGTATTGTATAGTGATTGTTCAGGTACTCTCCTATAATATGAGGCTTGTCTTGGCTGTATACCTAAACAGAATTGTTTCAGTCCCATGGAGTTGTGCTGGCCTCCACACGTGTCATTTAAATTCTGACATTTTTTTCAATATTGGAAAAGATCTTTGAATTTGGTAGTATGAGTACACAAACACTATGAGCTTATGAGATTCATTTTTATTTGTTGTTATAGATACAAACATTCTCACACACAATCACAATATATATTGAACATTATATAGCTTATTGGTGAGGATATTTTTCAATTCAAATGGTTTTTTAATATTTATTATTTTTAACATTAAAATCTTTTGAGCTCCAAATTCTCTTCTTCCTTTGCAACCTTCCCCAACTATGTTAATTATATTGGGTAAAGAAGAGAGAGAGAGAGAGAGAGAGAGAGAGAGAGAGAGAGAGAAAGAGGAAGGAAGGGAGGGAAGGAGGGAGGAAGGAAGGAAGGAAGGAAGGAAGGAAGGAAGGAAGGAAGGAAGGAAGGAAGGAAGGAAGAAAGGAAGAAAGAAAGAAAGAAGGAAAGAAAGAAAGAAAGAAAGAAAGAAAGAAAGAAAGAAAGAAAGAAAGAAAGAAAGAAAGAAAGAAAGAAAGAAAGAAAGAAAAAAAAGAGACAGAGAGAGAGATAATGAGAAATCTACTTCAATATGTATTCAAGTTCATTAGTTATTTCTCTGGAGGTAAATAGAAGTTTTCATCCTACATCTTTAGATTTTTCTTGAATCATTCTATTGAAGAGAGTAGCTAAAGGCATTTGCATTGATTTATTAATGCTGTTACTATTTACAATGATCTGGTTCTGTTCACTTCACTTTGCATCAGTCATCATTTCTTGTAGTATAATAATACTCCACAATCATATAGCAGGGTTTGTTGAGCTATTCTTCAACTGAATGTTTCCTCAATTTCTAATTCTTCGTCACCATAAAAGGATTTGCTATGAAAATGTTGGTACATATAGATCCTTCTGATTTTTCTTTGATCTCTTTGGTTGTTGGTTATTGGTTGTTGTTGGTTGCTGGGTCAGAGGAAATACAGTCTTATAGTGCTTTGGGCCTACTTCCAAATTGTTCTCCCTAATGGTTGGACCAGTTCACAGCTCTATCAACAATATGCCAATCCCCGCCAATATCTGTCATTTTCCTTTTTCTGTCATGTTAGACAATCTGCTAGTTATGAGGTGTTACCTCATAGTTTTAATTTATATTTTGCAAAACAATAGTGGTTTAGAGCATTTTCCCCCATATAATTATAGATAGCTTTAATATCTTCTGATAGCTGTTCATATTTCTTGACAATTTGCTAAATGGGAAATTGCTCTTATTTTTATATGTTTCACTCAGTTCCCTATATATTTGAAAAATGAGACCTCAATCATAGAAACTTACTGTAAAGTTTTTTTTATAAAATTTCATCCTAACATAATTGACTCACTCTCATGCTGTCTGTTTATAGAGACTGCCCTGATAATGAGAAAAATTTCAGGAATTACATGTATTATCTTCCTATATAAAATATAAAGTTTAACTTTATTGAGTTTCCTGTGATTTCTCTTTCATGAAAACATCTTTATGCTTCTCTTAAATGGCAAATTCTCTATTTAACTCTGATCTTTAAAAGTCCTATATCTTGTTAAATATCCATTTTCTCCTTGAAGGATTACACTCAGTTTTTCTGGGTAGGTTATTCTTGATTCTATTCTAACTTCTTTACCTTCAAGAATATCATATTGCAAGTCTTCCATGTCTTTAATGTGGAAGCTGCTAAATTTTGTGTCACCCTTACAGTGACTCCATGATATTTTAATGGTCTCTTTTTGGCAGGTTAAAGTATTTTCACCTTAATATGGAAACTCTGGAATTTGGCAATAATATTCCTGGGATATTTTATGTTGAGATCTCTTTCAAGAGATGATCAGCAGATTATTTCAATTTCTATTTTACACTCTGGATCTAAGATATCAGGCCATTTTTCTTGATAATTTATTGAAATACGATGTTTCCTTTTTGATAATGGGTTTCAGGTAGTCCAATAATTTTAAAGATATCTTTTCTTGTTTTATTTTTAAGTTAATTGTTTTTCTATAGAAATATTTCACTTTTTTTCTATTTTTTCATTCTTTTGAATTTTTTTTCTTGACAACTCATGGAGCCTTTACCTTTTACTTGTCCAATTCTAACTTTTAAAGAATTATTTTTCTTCAGTGAGATTTTGTACCTCTTTTTCAATTTGACCAATTGTGTCTTTTGAGGTTTTATTTATTTCAGTATTTATTTGTACCTCTTTTCCCAAGCAGTTACTTCTCTTTTCACACTTTCTTTTCTCATCATTCTAATTTATTTTCCCAATTTTCCCTCTACCATTCTTATCGTTTTCCTTAACTTTTCCAGGAATTCTTGCATCTTTGAGTCCAATTAGCACTTCATTTTGAGGCTTTACTAATAATTGTTTTCCCATTGTCATTTTCTTCTGAGTTTGTGTCTTGGTTTTCCCTGCCTACTAGCTTTTTTATGGTGAAATTCTGTGTGTGTGTGTGTGTTTGTGTGTGTATGTGTGCACGTGTGCTTGTGTTCATTTCCCCAGTCTGTTTCTTGACTTTAAGTTTTATTTTAAAGTTGGATTCCACTCACCTTGGGATGGGGAGGAACTATCTCAAACGTCAGATATTTTTATGTTGCTGTTTTAAGAACTACTTCTTGGGTGTACAAGATTTTGGTACTTTCAAAGTGTTGTCATCTGGGGAGAGAACTTTTCTGGTTTGGTCTCCGGTCTTTACTCAGTAGGGGCTCCCCTGAAGCTGGAAGCTCCATTCTCCTTTTGGGTCTGTTTCTAGTTTCCCTACAGTCCTGCAGCCACAAGCACTAACATTCCTCTCTACCTTGGAACTCTGACCAGCCCCCTAATCTCTTGTGACCTACCATAAATGCTCCTCTGTGGCCTGGAACTGAGACTCTGAATTCTGTATGGACAATACAGTTGCCAAACTAGGGAAAAAGTTTCCCTTGTAATCTCTGGCCAGTTGTCTAAATCCCTTACTGTCTCTGGGCTGAGAATTCTTGAAGCTGCCCAATGATGATTGCATTGTCACTGTTTGTGAACTGGCACAGGCTCCATTCCAGTGCCACAGTTCTCTTCTGCTGACCTCCTAAATTGTCTTAGGCAGAAAAAAATGCCTCAAACTATCTTTTGTTGGTTCTTCTGCCTCATCACTTGATTTGAGGCATTATTTTAAAGTTGTTGGATTTTTTAGGGGGGCAGATTTTAAAGGAATTTGGGTTGCTGCCTTTAATCTGCCATTTTGGAGCTTCTCTCTGGTGTAAATTTTTCTTAGAAACACACACATACATGCACAAAACCTAAGAAGGATTGCATGTTATGTAATCTAATAATTTTGAGAAAAAATTTTATAAATGTCTACTTTGACCCAAGGATTGTATTAGAGTCTGGAAATACAAAGAGAAAAAATGAGACAATTCCTGCCCCCAAAGATCCTCCCAATATGTAGGGGTCAACAACACATTTTAATGCTAAATTCCCCATTGTTTTAAAAAGAAACGAGACTTTTTTTGATAAAAAAATAACAATCCTTTTCTATTTGATTTATATGTAAGAAGTCTGGGAGGTACAGAGCAATGGTTGACTAGAATACAGTTGGCCATTTCTTTTTAGTTTGCCAAGACTTTATCACACCTTGTTATGTTTGGGTATGGCTTTGTGAGTAGTTGTTGTCTAGGGTGAACAACCTGCTCAATGAGGCTATCTAATCTTAGCAAAGGCCTTGAAGATGACTACTGTTATTTCAGAGCAGAAGGTGGGGGCAGGAGGTTTTACACAGAGAGACTCTCACAGAGCTCAAGAACATTGCAAGAGGGGAAAATAACCATTAAACTTTTAACAAGCAAGCTAAGAGATTACAAGAGGTTGTGATATACTAAAAAAAAACCCTATTAACTGTTAACAAGCAAGTAAAGAGGTTATAAAACTACCCTTAATACAAACATTTTTTCTCCTAGTGTTTGCCCCAAATAGGGGTTGTATTGGTAGTGACAGTATGGCATAAGAAATAGATGGACCAATCTCCCACAGCACCATGGTTCAATGCTCAGCCTTGTTCCTACAAATAAAATTCCAAACATCCATTGCATCTTGCCGAGTGCAGCAGGCTTCAGCTGTTGAAAAAGCCATTGTCCAGAAAAGACCACCCATGTATTCAACCCAAGAAAGCACTGAAGTATTTGAAGCTGTAATTAAATCAGGAGCACTTGAAGTTGTAATTAATCAGGTGGCAGCTGATTTCACTAACATTTCTGCCAAAGTGTTGAAGGGAATCAGATCCTAAGAAAAGAACTGGGTAGACCTTGTTTAGGGGGATAAAAAACAAAAAAAAAGCCACAAACAAAAACTAATGAGTGTTAAGCCTTCAGTTCAGGCCTCCGGTTCTAGGTGAAGAACCTTTGGGTTGCAAGTGCAGGAGCCAACCATTCATTATCTTTGACAAAACCCTGAAGGTTCAGAAAGAATAGAAGATATAGCAGTGAACATTAGCACAAATCAGCCCTCTCAGAAGTTTAAAGAGGCTATCTACAGAATGATTCAGAGAGCACTAACAGGAAAGCACAGAGACAGACTTTACAAACCTTTCCCTATGTTTTCTGGCTGTGTCCCCCAAGGTTTTGTCTTGGACCTTTTTATCTTTTCCTTTTCTACTATCTTGCTTGGTAATCTTATCATCTCCCACATCTCCATCTCTGATTTGCAGATTTAGATACCCATCCCTGATCTCTCCTTCTGGAACTCCAGTCTCATATCATGAACTGCTTCTTAGAAATCTAGAAATGGATACCATAAAGACATCTCAAGCTCAATATGTCCTAAACAAAATTTATTGTCTTTCTTGCTCTAAGCCTGTTGCTTCCCAACTTTTTCTATTGTTATCAAGAACACTTCCATTATTCTAGTTACTCAGACTTGAAACTTTATCACCATCCTCAATTTCTTACTTCTACATTCTTCACAATTCAATTTGTTGTTAAATCTTGTCATTTTTACTTTTGCAATCTATCTTACTTACATTCATTCCCTTTTCTTCCTTGTATTGGCTTCCTTAATTGCCTGCTTGGATAATTTCAATAGTTTCACTCCACTCTTCTCTATTCAGAAGTGGTTTTCTGACAATATCATCTCCTCTATGTTAAAAAAAAAATTCCAGTGATTCCCTATTACCTCCAGAATTAAGGATAAAAATATCATTTTGCATTTAAAGCCCTTTACAAACCAACCTCTTCTTTTCTGTCTAACCTTTCCCCACTTTATTAACCTCCACACATCTAAAGCTATACTGGGCTACTTGCTGTTCCTTGAATATAATATTCTATATCCCAGTCATCTATGCCTGCAATGCCCTTCTTCTTGACCTCTTTGTCCTACACTGATTTCCTCAGTGTGTTTGGTTTTCCTCTCTTTCTTTGAAATTCACCTTAAATCTCATCATTTGTAGATGTCCTTAAGCTATTCAGAGGACCATAGTTACTGCCCCCCTACACAATGAGAAAAAAGTGAGGAAGGAAAAGTTTTACAAAAGAGATGTATAGAGAGAACAGGGTGTTTTGGGACATAGAGGTAGAAGCAAGTAGAAGCTTTGCTCCACATTGCCCTGGGAGAGAGAGTCCCTTAGAATGCTCCTTATGATTTTAGACTGCATAAAACCATTGCATCAGTAATTATTGATTTCCATAATCCTTCAGATACATGATTTATGCACACATTTATGCTATTATATGTTGTATTGATTATGTGTATTGGTGGTTGCAAGAAGAATTCATTGTCAAAGTGAATAGAAAGAAACAAATATGAGAATCATATGCTGTTGGTTGTGCTTTGTTCTCAAAGAGTACCATTGATATCAGGAGGGTGACGTCTTGGCTTGCAAATGATTTGGATTTAAGTGAGCTAGGACTGCACAAAGTCATCAGCTTTATTCTCTCCTCCAGAGTCATTGGACTCCAGTGTCAGGACAAAAGTCGAGATGACTGACAATGGCTGTGGAAATCTTGACCTTTTTAATCTAAGGTCTTTCCTAAGTCTCAAGCAATGTCTGAGCCAATTGCCATTCAGTAATTAAAGGCTAAGTAAAATTGAAGTAAAAGATGTCCTAGCGTACTTTCATAAAAGAATCAGTGTGAGAGGGGAAGATGCTCAGATTTTCTGGCCTGAACAGAACTTGCTCAGAGCCATCAAAATCCAAATAATGAGCAAATCATGAAAAATATGTAAGATTGGATAGGTGAATACCATTTGGGGGGAAAAAACCAGAACCAGGGGAATAATACATGTAAGGTGTATTGATATGCTCATGTAGGTTGTTGTGTGCATCCACATGGGTCTGCCTAGATGTAGCTTCCAGAGAGAATTGGTTCAATAACTACAGTTTCTTCTACCCATCCTTCACTAAGGGGGATTTTTTGATAACTGCCAAGAAGAGAAATGAAATATTGTTGTCATAAGGAAGGCCACTCAAATCTCCTCAGAGGAAAGGCACTGGGTTAGAATTATAAATGTCTGGGACTAAGATCCTGGTTAAATACATAATGACCTCAGTAAAGAGACAGCTCATTTAAAATTCAAGGAAATTACCAATACTGATTTTAGAGGACAAATAATGAAATATATTTTCTATCTCCCAATTAAAAAATTGAGCACATACTTATTCCAGTTGTTTTTGCTGAACTCTTTTTTTATTACAGGGAAGAATTCTGGTGAGCAGAGGTAGATATTAAGGGATAAATGCTGTAAAAAATAAAAGACATCAATATGAAATTTTTTTAAGTCAGTGGATTTAGTACATGAGAGAGATGGTTGAGCCTGGAAGGCATGTAGGTCTGATATAATTTTCCACAGTGTAATCTCGCCAACTCCATTATACTACCTTCTCTAGCCCTTCACCGATTTCTATTTATTAGCTTCTGCTTTATGCTCTAGATTTGTCAGCAACTATGGACTTTTTGACTTGACTTAAGGTTACCTTAAGCCTAACCATTCTCTCAGACCATGTCTTAATCCTCCCCTTTTACTGCCCACCAATCCTTTAGATTAAAAGGGGAGGAATACCCTTTTACTGCCCACCAAGTCAAGCATCTTCATATCATGGTGGTTTTGTGCCAACCACTGTGTTAAGTGCTAAAGATACAAAGAAAAAAACAAAATCATCCTTGATTTCAAGGAGTTATGTTAAACTGAAGGGAAACAATATGTATACAGAGAATTAAGACAAAAAACATTTAAAATAAATAACAAGAAATTGAGGGTTGTGACAGCCAAATCAAGAAAGAAATATTGGAGGAGGTGTAATTTTGGCTGAGTCTTGAAGAAAATTAGAGGTTTCAAGACATCGATGGAAAGAGAAAAACATTTTAGGTATGGATGATATCCTTCCCAAAAGCATGGAGATGATTCATGGCATGCAAATTATAGCATACAAGTAGGCTACCTTTGCTAAATTGTTCCATGATTTAATACTTGTCCATTAAAAATTAGTCCAGGTGTAGCAAGGTAACTCCTAACCTACTCACAACCAACAATATAAGGTGATTACATTAATTCTGTCTTCAATCATCTTGTATTATCTGACATTCAAATAATTATTGGGCAGTGTGACAGGGGAACAAGAGAAATTTCAGGATTGTCTCATCCCTCGAACAGGGTCAAAATCACCTAGGACTGGGGTAATTTATGTGCTAGTCTACCTGCTCTTCTTGGGAAAGATGTTGATTCTTTCCCTTTATCCAATAATCTCTATGCTGATCAATTTCTTTCAGATAATTCACTTATCTATAACTAGGTTTTTGGGGGGTTGGTTGTATTTAAGCAAAATATGGACTTGGTTTTTGTCCCAGGGCTTTTTCAACCCCATACTTACCTTGTAATAGGTTAAACAATAGATGGACTCCCTATTTTGTCTGGACCAGTGATCTAGAAGGCACATATCCAGTGGGCCAAGGGTTCTTCAAAAGAATAAGCAGGAAGAATCATCAAGCCCCCTCCCTATCTTCTTGAACCTGTTATTGTCAACAAGAGCAAGGAGTTATTATCCATGTCCAATACTTTCTACTCTACATTGATAATACTCAACTTGGTATAATCTATTTGGAAGCCAAGTTATGGTTTTATATTAGTGCAATGTCCCTGTGGGTTTTCAGTTTTATGAGCTCCATTTATATCAAGACCTATTGAAATGGGAGTTTCCTTAATCTACTTCAAGGATTTATCATAGCTTGCTGAATGGGTCTGGACTATCAGGTACTAATACTAAGTATATGCTAAATTTGAGACATGTCAGTTCCAGAGGATATTAAATTTCTAGGATATGAAATAGCCTTACAAGAAACATATATGGATACCTATAAAGTGAAAGTCATGCTACTTTAGAGAATCCCTGCAATGATAGATCTGTGGTTCCTATTTTTCTGCAGTACTGAAACTTCATTTTCAAGTTTTTAAGTCTTTTAAGTTTTTTATTTTACCTATCCCCAGCTGAAGTAGTTCTATTCTAGGGTTCCTGGGTGTATTTGGAAATGAAATGGTAATCATTCTTGCTGTTTATTTTTCCTACTATTTAGCAATAAATGCTCTCTAAATGTGTTAGTTTTTTGGTAAGCAAGTATATTCAAGGAGAAAAGTACACCCCATGCATAAAGCTTACATTACTGAATGAAGTGAATTGATGAATATTTTTCACAGCCATCTGAACCTGTTCAAAGAATGGAAATAGTGGGATTTATGATTTTTTAGTATAAATCTTAAGTATAGTCTTTACTAGCTGTGTTCTCACAGATCTCACAAGTGTGACAGTAACCCTGGAAGAATAGTTAGTATGGAATTATCAAGTTTATTTTTCCATTTTGCTTTTCTTACATACAGGAAAGATGTCTTCTTTGATATGCATAACTGATGTTTTTTTTACCAACTCTTATTGCTTCCTGGGTGATCTAGGACAGTGATTAGTAGGAAACAAGAGACTATTTATTACCTTTGTTCCCAGAACTATGCTTTAAGATATTTGAATACTGAAATTAATTGAAGGAGAAAGAAAGAAAAGAGGAAGAGCTTTACTCATCTCATGGATTACTTGGCAAACTTATTGGGCCTGCTCTGATGGATTTGTTTAGCTCTGAAACACTTATCCATAAGTCTCTTGGAGATTAGCAACCCATGAGTTCATTAGTAGTTTGGACCAAGAACTTCAATTAAAATAAATAAAAAATGGTGCCTTAAGTTGGTAATAACCTGAATTTCTTTGGAGACTTAATTCTTTGCAGATGGTCTTCATTTTATATATATTTATATTTATATTACAGGTACAACAAACAAATTCACTCAGTACTTTCTATATCACGATGCTTATATATATGAACTACATTAGTAGGCAACTACCAACTTGTAGACTAAATCCTACAATAGCAGCTTGCAGAAAACACTTTAAATGATTCCACTGGTTACTAGAGATCTAGAAACAGTTTTCTTTGTTTTACATTTTAATCTACTTTGATCTTCATGAATAGTTCATTGTAGGAAATAAAACATTTGTGTTTCTGTGGAGGCTATCTTTACCAGATGGCAACAGCTTCTATTAATTGACCAAGGCAGGAAGAAACTATATGTTGGGGAAGAAGATCTTTAAAGGAAATGGTACATTTGTGGTAAGATCTCTAGGTCCCCCAAAAATGCATCATTATCATTCATCTTAAAAACTTGGAGTATTTTCAGTCAACCCGTCAACATTATTAATGTCAGATCTGCTGAGTGTTAATTCTTTTTAGAATTCTCAGCCTCTTCTTTTCCATGGAAGGAGGAGGTGGAAAGAAAAGGAATTAAATGTTTTTTAATTGAATAAAGTTAATTTTTGTGAAGAAGATTCCACTTTACTATCATGATTTAGTTCTAGAACATCACAACCAAAAAGTATATCAGCTGTTGTGAAAACTAGAATTTCAATGGTAGATCTGCCATCTTGACAAGCCTTCCTGCAGACCAAAAACTTTATATCTATTTAGCTGGCAGGATTGATCTGTCAGCAATAGGAACAGGATGACTATACTGAAGCATAGTTGTCAACCTTCCAAACTGGCTAAACTCCCACATCCAAAGAAGAGTGAATCTCCAGTGGACTCCTATAACTCTATGCCTGCCTGAACATTTTTTCCTTATGAGGTTCATTGGCAGTACTCACTGTATCTGACATGATTTCCTGATGGTAGAACACATAGACCTGTTAAAAAAACATTATGTGCTATTATACAAGATTTTTAGTGGTTCAAGATATAGGAAGTACAACATCAGTCAGGGTTTCCTGAATCTCTGAATTTTGTGCCCATGACATGAGTTCCATAAAGGAGTTGGCAAATTTGTTGCAATCTCTGCCAACTCCTCTATGTCCCCAGATCACAGTAACAATTGACTTCAACAAAGATTCCAACCAAAATGGCACATTTCTCTCTACTATACCTCCAATTGCTCCTGAAGCCATCCACTTATTCTTAAAAGAAATTTGCTAGTTCCCCCAGCAATAGTTGGATTTCTAATTGGATTCCCAATTTCTTTTTTTTTTCTTTTGAACTGCTTTCCAAATAAATATTATCATTTACAAGTCATACCCTTGAGTAGACTAGACTCATGAATAAGGATCTTGAACAATATCCAAAGTGATTTACTTCCTACCATCAAAATTACCCTATTGTCAATTAAAAATTTTTAGAGCAGTGCAGTATTCTTTTCTACCATCAAAAATACCTTCTGATGTGAAATATGGTTTGTAGCTCTAGTTTTATTTCAAATTATGCTATGCAACATAATCTTTCTTGTCAGCTTCTACATGGAATCTCAGGATAAATGACAATCTAGCCATGTGTCTTAATATAATTTAAATTTGAGCTCACTCCCCCCAGAGAACTCACATATGCAGCAGCAGGGGTGGGGAGGGGATTTAATTGTTGTAATTAGTATTTTTGCTTTACCTTCTCAGTCATTCTTTTTTTTTATAAAGCTAATGAAATTATAATGGTATATTGATTATAGACCATTCTCATACTCAAAGATAGGAATAATTCCTATAGGAATAATTCATTATAATATAACAATTTAATATAAAATAACTATAATAACATAACTTTAAGTTTGGCATTTTGAAAATATTGTCTCTATATCTTTACTTCAGAAACAGGTGATATTATTATCCTCATTTTATAGATGAGGAAACTGAGGCAGATGGAATTTGAGCAATATATCAAGAGTCATATAGCTAGTAAATGTCAGAGGCTGAATTTGAACTCATGCCTTCCAGACTCCAGGTATTTCACTTCCTTCAATTTCATTGGTAGAAAATTCTTAGCTAAGGAAAATGCCTTTACCAATATTACTTGTGTTTTTTAGTGCACTAAAAGTCTAAGTGACCTATTCATGGTCATATAGCTAGTAGGTTTCAAAGAAAAGACTTCAATCTAGGTCTTCCTAGACCCAGAGTTGGCTCTCTATCCATTATATAATTTTATGTCTCAAATAAAATTTTTATATAGCCAAGAAAGTCAACATATTGATTGGTAATTATTTATGTTCTCTTAATTTCCTTTTTGATTATCAATGTTCTACAGCTTTCCCTCATTATTTTAGTATCCCCCTGAGCTATTTTATAAGATGTTCTTTCTTTGGTATTGATCCTATGTTATTTTGTATAGTCTGTTTTAATGTCATATCGCCTATGTGTGTGCTTTACAAAGTCAGGGGCCAATTCTTATTTAATTTTAACTCCAATTCAACATTTTTCAGGAGATCAACTTAGTGCAGCCCTAATGTGGTGGGATAGCAATACCTAGTTCAAAATAAACATGTGATAAATTCACAATGACCATTTTGACAAAAAGGGGTTTATAGACAAAATGAAGGGACACAATAGACACAAGAAATTGTAAATATAAAATAAAGTTGAGAGAGCATATAATTAGAAAAGGAAAAAGACAAGTTCTCCCAGGGAAACTCACTTAATTAGGAGAAAGGTAATACTCCCTGAGGTGGGAAAAACCATTGTCTGTTAGGTTAGACTGACCAGAGTTAACTAGAGTAAGGAGAATGGTGCCATTAGAAGGAAGGCACTATCAGTAAGAGAAAGACAGTACCTGAAGAGAAATTAGCAAAGATTTTCATCATAAGTAGATCTTTTACAGAGAAAATTTACCCAAAGAAATTTTTCTCAATGAGACTAGAGGAAAGAGACCACAGGAACTCAGAGGGAGGGGTCAGGAGCTGGATAAAATGTACCTGGCTAAAGATATGCTAATATCTCAAAAGGTTGTTTGAAGAGACCCAGAAGTTGGGGGATGAATGATAGAGGTTGGTAAAGAGTTTCTTCCTATGTAGCCTGGGAATTATCATATGATAAAAGTTTCTTCCTAACAGGGGAAGAGAGTAAGTCACATCAGATCTTTCATAAAAAGTTCGTTGCTTTGACTTAAATATTATAGTACTATTGGGATGAATCTTTAAATACACATGCTTGCATGTGTACATACACACATTCAAAATTTCAAGTACTTGAGGATTTTTTTAGTACAGGAATCCTCCCGACCCCTTCAGACACTAACTTGTCTATAACTTACTATGTGAAAAAATTGCCTAAGATTTACAGAGATTGTTAATTATGTGTGGTCACACAGCTCATGAATATCAGTTGTTGAATTTGAAATTAGGTCTTTTTGGTTCTAAGTTCAACATCATATCCTACTACTTGCTATTTATAACTAAACAGCAAGAATTAAATTAAATTTTATATAGGAAAGTGTTTTATATTTCATTTTAAATTCAATTTTATAATCCTTTTATTTTTAGAAGTATTTTAACTGGAAAAAACTTCCTTTATTCTTTCAAAATTACAAACACACTTTAATTTCTATTATTAATTTTCAATGTGTCTTTGACCCATTTAGAATTTCCCAAAACCTTTGACAAGATAAATAAGGGGGGAATTTTGGATAAAACAGCATTTGTCTTTATGTGAACACATCCATTGCCTTAGGAATATTTTAAGCTCGCTCTCTCTTTTTCTCTCTCTCTCTCACACACAAACACACACACACACACAAACTACCACTAGAACTGAATTGCCAGAGTGGCATTTTTTCTCAGAAGAATGTATAATACATCATCTTCAATGTCTGCCTCTGCAAATAAACACTTTCTACTTCATAAAGGCTTTCCTCTAAGGCACTGAGAATCAAAACAACTTTCAGAAGATCTAAAAAATATATTATCAGTCTTTATCAAATATCCCCTGGGCTGCAATAACAACAGGAAAGCTTAGACATATAGAAATGCTCTAATTGCCCCAAGCACTCATGGTTACACTCAAACCCTATGAGCCAAGACAGGGATGGAGTGGTTGGAGAGAGCTGGCTAGCCAAGGCAGCTGGCTTCCAAAGAAGCCATTCCCCATAAAATGAAATGACAAATATTTTCTGGGAGCTGTCCTCTCCCACCAACACTGAGACTTGGCCCCTGTACAGAGCACTTTTGACAATCTGAGAGTGGTAGCCTCCGTGCCCAACCTCATTAGTGCTAAATGAAGTAAGCAGTACCCACTTTTGTGTCTGTGCAGGGAGCTGTGACCTAGCAGAGAACCCTACTGGGCAGAGTTTGATCAGGATTATCTGCAGCCAAACCACATTGATCCAGATGGAACAAGTTCAGATATGAAGCATCCATTGTGCCACATTTCTTGAAATGGCTGGATTTAGGGCTGAAAGCCATCATCTATTGTGAGCTCCTTCATCATTCTGTAACTGGATGTTATCAAGTTAGTATTCAGAAAGTTGAATCTTTGGGCAGTATATTTATCAGTCTGCATTTTTTGAGCACCAAATATCGAGCATTATTGGATGTTACAGGAGCAAGTTACAAAATAAATAAAAGACTGTGCTAGGCTTTGAGGAGCTATGGTGAAATTCAGTTAACTTTAGGATAAGATAGGTTCATAATCATGTCATTTTTAACTTTTCTATTAAACATGCAGGCAGTATTTTGTAAATGACTTGCTATGACAAAGAGATGTCAGTCTTATATATAATTATCTCTTCCACATCATGACTTTCCCCATTGTGGGTTTCAATATATCACTGGTCAGCAAAAGAAATTAAAAGAGAATTTAGGAGGAGTTTGTAGAAGCCACATGAAGGCCAGCAAATGACACAGAAAAAATTTAGAAACTCAGAAATGCAGGATTGCTATTTTTAATGGTATTTTAGTAGACTTGTATCATATGAGAAAAGGCAAAGTCTTTAGGTAATTTCCAAAAGGAAAATCAAGATGAAGGGTGTACTGCTACAGATTCTGTGTGGATTTTCTGATCATGGGGATAGTGTGCCCCTAACTCCTGTGATGTGGAAGGGATAACTATTGTGCTTAGAGAGCTAGCCTTGGTGCCCCAGAGACCCTAGTTAAGCCTTTAACACATTCTAACAGGGTGAGTCAGTGCCAATTCTTTAATCTCCCAGAGTGTTAGGCTGGGACAATAAATTGCTACATAATGCCAACCTGCTTGAGTTTACTTGCATGGGAATTACCTATGCCAATGAAATCACAGATCCAGTCCCTATTTATGTCTCTTGTTATAGCAGATCACATCTTTACAGTTGCAAAAGTAACTAAATAGAACATAAAATATAAGGCTCTGCTTATTAATTTTTGTTTTCTATAAACAATTGAATTGGTAGTAGATGTACAGAATTGAACTTAAAAAGTTTAATATATTTGACAATTCTCTTATTATTGATATTAAACAAGACACAGCCTAAGGAGATCAGTGATGGTCAAACACATCTGCTGTAGTCATGGAAATTGTTTACTGAGGAGTCCAAATGAAAGAGGGATCCCCAATAGATAGAGAAGTGCTACAGATGTTCTTGTTTGTGCATAACATTGGACTTGTTGATTCTAGAATTGGAACTTGGTAAAGTCTCCTAAATGAGATCTGTAATTACTCAAGGAATTTCCTACAGTATTCACACTGGGAAAAAAAATGGATCAAGAATGTTTTTAATTAAACTATTATATTAAATTGTAAGGATAACCCATAGAATATCAGTATTTGCTGACTTATAGACTGACTAGGAAGATGGACACTGAATGAGTTCAAAATTGAATAGAAGAACAAGCTGATTGTATTTGGAAAATTATAATTCTTTTAATATTTAAAAAAATTAAGTTTCTCCTTGAAAAAAATGTTTTATTTTTGTAATATTCTCTCAGTGATTCTATAGGGCTATAAAATATGACATATCAGTCTTCAAAATATGAAAGTTGTTCATTACCCAATGGCAAAGGAGAGGCATATAATGGGTATGAATAGGCTGTAGAAAGAAAGAATTGCCCTACTATAAAAGATACTATCTGAGGAATTTATACAGGAAAAAATGAAGAGGAATAGTCCTAAAATTAAAATGATGAGTGGCTGAGAGATAGCATATATACTCATACACAATATCAAGAGATTAGGAAAAGGTCCTCAACACAATGAGTAAATCTGTGTAGATGATTTATAAGAGAACATGGATGGTTGTACAAAATGGGAAGGCACGGATAGGTTGTAATGTACTCTGCTGGAACAAATAGCCACTTCAGTGAGATTACTGACCCATTCAAGTATTCAAGCATAGTGTATGTCAGAATTTATAAACTCAGCTCTCTGCCAGAGGGCTACCATTGTAATCTTTGCAATAATTTCAAAGAAGACAGATATTACTTGATGAGTTACTAATATATTCCCTGGATATAAACTAGGCTCTTTGGGGAGTTCATTAACTACTTTTCTGCAATGACCTTGTTCTGAGGTTCAGAGAATCAAAAACAATCTCCTACATATCTGACCATTATATTAAAAAGTGGAGTGTGAATCTGGCCATTATCTGGTTCTATACATAGCATAGAGAAGGACATTGGATAATTCCTAGTCATTAGCAATTTGTTCACATACTATGAGAAACTTTGTAGTTAACAAGAGTAGTTATTCCTTTTAGAAATATTTTTAAGAGGTCAAGATCTTTTAAGAGCAATAATTCTGACATTGAAATTTATCTATTTAAAAAGAAACTGAATTAGGTCTCTTGTTTAAATAATAATATTTTTATCTTATTATGATGTATAAAGCAACACTAAAACTAGATATAGTAAAATGTTACCAAATAGTGATGTTCTTTGTAATAATTAGAAAGGAATAGTTTACTATTAGCAAATCACAGCAAATTAACAAAAACTGGCATTTACTTAAATTTAAGATGCATAGTTTGTACATGAATGGGATAACCGACAGTCATAAGAGACGGATCTATGATTTCAGCCAGTCTGTCTATCAACAAACAATTATTAAATGCCGGTTATTCTCCAGCCTACTATGTGCTAAGCTCTGGGAATACAAAGAAAGATAAAAAACAAAACAAAATAAAACAAAAAAAACTGCTCATGATCTAATAAGGAGACAATATTCAAAAAACTATGTACAAATCAGATATACAGGATAATTCCGGAGGGAAACTTCCTTTAGTAATGCAAACTGGCAACTTCATTGAAATGTATAGTCTTGCAGAATTGCTAGAAGCCAGTGATTTGTCAGGGTCACATAGTCAATGTGTGTCAGAGGCAGGATGTTAATCTAGAGTTTCCTGGTTTCAAGACTGGCCTGAAGCAACATTTCTGCTGTGGATGATAGCAAATCTTTAATCTTAGCTTCTTAGCTATAGATGAAAACAGGATAGATTTCACTGAATCAAATCTCTACATGAAACATAATCTCCCTTTTAACATCCCAGACAAGAGGTCATCTGCCCTCTGCTTGAACACCATCACTGCTCTCCCAAAGTACACCATTCCATTTTTGTGAACCAAGTCTTCATACTGAAATACTATCTGTCTACTTGTCACTTCTAAATACTAATATTAGTTCTGCTCTCTGAGGTCCAGAAGAATAAAGCTATTATCTCTTCAGTATATCAATAATTTACCTATTGGAGATTATGATTGTGTTTCCCCCTGAGTCTTCTCTTCTTCACAGTAAATATGGCTTCAGATATCCTCATTATCCTGGTTGCTTCCTCATGACCTACTTCAGCTCAGTGAATCCATTGTCTCATTGTTTGGGACATTCCTACCACTAGTAGAGACCACAGCTCATTTGTGTCCTTTCATCCTGCTACTTTTGTCTATTTTTGGTAGATGCCCAAAGAGAATCTCCATTATGTGCAGAAGGCCTTTTTAGTCTCTTAATATTTCTTAATACTAATACAAGATGTCTATCATTCCTTTTTATTATACGCTTAGTCCATATCTTTTACTAATCTTTATTGGGAGGAGTAGGAGGACTAGGAGTAGGAGCAATGTTAACATGCATATTATTAGTGAGTATTTGAAAGGTACTTTTAGCTTTTTGATGATATACTTTTACATTATTTCTTACACACATCATCATTAGTAATATATTGTAGACTATATCCACCAGGAACCTGTCTCAAAGTCTGCTTGCCCTACCAGATTGAGAGTTGGTTTTCAAGCCAGGAAGATCTGTCACATGGGTAAGTCACAGAAATTCCCAGTGGTCTAGGAGGCTTTTTAAAATTAAATTGCAAAGAAGGTATGGATCTTTTTAGTACAGGGAGTTTTCTCACCTGGTAATTCTCTACAGAATAAAGTCACAAGTCAATTCTCTATCTCATAAGTCTTTCCATTGCACTTTGAGTCAGTCACAATGAAGGTTCTTTGGAGATCATGTTGTCTCATGATTCATATTCCTATAGTGGCACCCATCGTCAATTTTTCCCTAAAATGTGGGGCCCAGACCAAAGTACAATAATATTTCCAACTTTGAGCAGTGAGACTATTACTTCCCTCATCTTGTACACCATACTTCCCTCAAATTTTACTTTAACATTTTGGCAATTAATAACACAGTATTTGTTGTTTGGGGCAGGTAGGTGGAGCAGTGGATACAAATTTGGCCTCAGACATTTATTAGCTGTGTGATCCTGGGCAAGTCTCTGAATTCTTGTTTGCCTCTTTTCTCATCTGCAAAAAGAACTTGGGAAAGAAATGACAGATCACTCCTTTTTGGGGTACCAACCAAACCCCAGATGGGGTCATGGAAAGTTGGACATAATTGAAAAAAATGACTTAAGAACAACACATGCCAGACTTGGACTCCATTCATATGTAAAATGAGGGTGAGAGATGAGTAAATCTTTGCATTCTTCCCCCAGTTGCAAATTCTATGATTCTATGTATTTATTCAAGTCATTGGTAAGAATGTAAATAAACTAGGTCAAATACAAAACATTTTGACTCTATATTAGTCTATATTCAAGTTGATTCATTAATTTTGACTTTGGGTCTCTGATTACTCATCTAGTTCCAGATTCATTTAACTCTACTGTTTTTTTTGCCCACATCTTGCCCACAAGGATATCATGAAATGCTTTGATGAAATCCAATATATTATCTCTATATTTCTCTCATCTACTAGTCTAACAAGTCTGACAAAAAGGAAAATGAAGTTAATGTGGCATGACATGGGCTAGATAATAATATGAGAATAGTATGGGGAAAGGGAAAGGAAGGGAAGGGAAGGGAACGTGGAAGGGAAGGGAAGGGAAGGGAACGTGGAAGGGAAGGGAAGGGAAGGGAAGGGAACGTGGAAGGGAAGGGAAGGGAAGGGAACGTGGAAGGGAAGGGAAGGGAAGGGAACGTGGAAGGGAAGGGAAGGAAAGGGAAGGGAAGGGAAGGGAGTGTGCTTTATTTTTTCTATTATTCAATATCACTATTGGACTTCAATTTTCATATTGCCCTTAACATAAATTTTTAAATATCACACTTTAAAATATCACATTTTATAATTATCTGCATATTTTAATAGAATGAGCTCATTCAGGTCTTTTAAAAAGGATCCTATGAATTCTGATTGATAGGAACTGCCCATAATTTTGGTACTCTCAAGAAAGAGGTAAAAGATTGCCTGTCAAGAATGTGTTCATTTTCATTGTAACACAGAGCCATTGCTTCATTTGATGCATGATATCCTGAAGACCCCTGGCAGCTGCATTGCATAAGAGTCTCCCCTGTGATACACAGTACAGAGGGGAATATTGACCCAGAACAACAGGACAAAAAAACTAGGCAATTAGCCTTTTTAGCTGCACTATTTTGCTACATAATAGTGCCACCTGCTTTTTCTGATGTCTGCACTGAAGTATGAAGGCTGGTTTAGAAACACTGGTCAGGTAGCTTGAGTTAGTCTGCTTTATATAGACTAAGTACAGGAAATCTCAGGGTGGGAAGGTTAGTATCCTCATCAGGGATATTGATGGTCCCTATAAGTACACTTTCTTGATTCGCCAGTCTACAGATCAACTTCTCTTATTATAGTAACAATCACAGACTTCCTGACACTATTGCTATAGGTTTCTGGCAACTTCTTGTATTCATTCTTGAGTAGATTTAAAGGAAATAAAATTGGGACCTCAGGCAAAAGACTAAATCTTCCCAACCAGAGCTTTAGGCACCAGACTAACTATTGAAAGGACTGTGACCTCAAAAAAAAAATCTGATTTTATTTAAGGCTAAATTTATGCTCCATAGAAGAGAGGAATGGCTCACCTGAGGATGCAGATGCTGAGTAATTACAGAATGTTAGTGTAATTCAATCTGGGTTAACCAAAATCTGGGGCCAATACTTCCCACCACCACTATCTACAGATATGCTCAGCAGAGGTACAATGCTTTGTAGAAAGGATGCCATAATAGAGATAAAATTCCAAGAGTATAATAGCAGAGACAAGTGTAATATCCTCAGATAGCATCAACCATTCTGCAGAGTCAAAAACATGAGTTTCCATGGCCATCTCTGTGTGATCTGGCCTCTTGGCTATTCCACAAATAAAGCATTTCATCTCTCCACTACAGGTATTATTTCTGCCTACTCCAATATATATCCATGATGCTCTTCCTCTTCCACTCAGACTACTGACCTCCTTGCATTCTTTTAAGTTCCAACTAAAATCTCACCTTTTATAGGAAGTTTTTCCTTACCTCTTGTAATATAGTGCCTCTCTTCTTTAATTATTCCCTATTTATTCTATATATGACTTGTTTTGTATATATTTACTTGCATGTTATCTTTCAAATTTGATTATAAGCTCTTTGAGAGCAGGAACTATTTTGGGGGGTATTTTTGGTAATTAGTACATTATCTGGCACATAATGTTTAATAAATGTTTATTGATTGATTAATTCAGTGTCACATGTCCCCTATTCCTATATCCTAGCCATATATATTAAGGATTTGAATTCCTTTGTATATAAATTCCTTACATGTTTTTCCTCTATGAATTTAGTGTCCTTTAAAAGACATTTTCCTATTTATGGGAAGGGAAGCGCAGGGAATACTTTTCTTATCACTTATTTGCCACAGTTTCATTAACTATATTTTCATGCAATGTGTCTTTTGGCTAACTAATAAAAGTAAGGACTTTCACTTTTATTCATGCTGGTGGAGGTTACATGCCATTATTTTGAGTGAGTATGACTCACTGAGTGCCTTAAACCTAGGGTAACTTTTCTGAGTCCCCCACTTGTGAGAAAGTGTGCCAGGTACTACATATGAATTGCCCTCCATCCTTGAGTAACTTGTCCTCTTCTCTAACTTATGTCCTGCTAAATTTCAACCCTTTGCCCAGATTCTTTATTTTTCCTCCTGAGCTGGATGACTGAAACTGGATCCATTGCAACTCCACTGTATTTTATTTTATTGGGCAAACCTTATATCTATATATGTGTTCATTTTCTATACTCATTGCTTGCACCTCTGCTTACTTCTAAATTCCCTTGGAATTATATTTCCAGTAACACCATTCAAGTAAAACTGTTCTCTCTGAGACTGTCAACAATCTCATAATTGCTAAATATGGACAGAATTTGGGACTTTGCACAACTCTGCATCATTTAAATCAACTCACTTGTTAGTTAAGAGATTACTGTCCTTATGTCATTGGTCCTCTTCCAAGAACAAAGGACAAAATAACCCCAACAACAAACATGGTGACTTTTTTCTCATAACATTCTCACATTGACCTCTTTCTTATATTTTCTCCTCTCAGGACCTATTTTTTCTATTGTGAGTTGACTTACAAAATCACTGAAAAAAAATCACTATTAAGAAGCTTCATGAGAGTGAACAGATAGATAAATGTTAGTTTTTTTTATTTTAATTAAATGCACTTATTTATTTAAAACTTAAATACAAAATAGAAAAAAAATAGAAAAGGAAAAAATATTGTCGTGCTCAGCAGAACATGAGAGGATTCAAAATATGTTAACAATAAATTTCCATTTCAAGAAAGTGTATATAATAGAATACATTATATTCAGAATTGCCCATCTTTTTTTGATGTATATTCTTTTTAAATTGACATTTCATGACATTGTTCTGTCTTGGTTCTTCCTGCCATACAGTTCCTCCCCATTCTCCTTTATGAAATCATCATAGGCATCTTCTCTCTACAATTTCTCTGTTTTAGTCTTATTAATTCATTGGTTCAATGATCATCCCTAAAAATTTAACCTGGAAAAAACCTGGAAAAAAATTTCCAGGTTTATATATCTATCCTTATTATTCTCTATCCTGACCACGACAATCCCATGACAGTAATTTGTTGGCTATCTCCAAATGGATGTTCCATAAACATCTCAAACTCAACATTTCAAACTGGTTTTCCATCCTAAAACCATTGATCTTTTTAACTTCCTTAATTTCCACTTAACTACTATTTTTCATTACAGCCTCAGTTATATTTCTCTTTTTTTCTTCTTTATGTGCAATATCCAGTCACTAAAACATTTAGATTCTACTTCCACAGCAACTTTTTGACTGATAGATGAAGAAGATGACTATGTGGATGATCACAATATGCTGAATCCAAGCTGCAGAAAATTCTAAAGCTGAGCTTCAGAAGGCCAGAGAGAAGGATACAAGTCTAAAGGCTGATCTTCATTTGTTAACAAAAGAACAAGAAGTGCTCAGGGAAAAAGTAATTGGACTTTACAAGGTTGAAGGGAGAAGATGAAATATCAACTGTTGTGATCCTTTCAGCTACATCTATGTCATACCTTTATCACTGGATGAGCAAAACTGAAAAGGATTACGAATATGAACAATGATCAAATGCAATTTTCATATTCCTAACATTGCCCATACTATCCATTTAGAAAGCACCCAGCTCTTAAAGAAGTTTTTCAGTGACTATCTTTGGACCTTGGTGGACAAACATTAGAGTCAAGAATCATGGTTAACCTCAGTGATTTGAGTAACCTTATAAATAAATAGTTTTTTTTCTTAAAATAGCCTTTGCAACATCTCTCATACATATTCCTTCCTTTGCTTAGATTCTGCCACTGTCCTGGCTCAGGCTCTAATCATCTCATACTTTGATGACTACAATAGCCTGTTATTGGATGTATCTGCCTCAAGTCCTTCTCTACTCCAATCTGTCCTCAATTCAACTACTAAAGTGATTTTCCTAAAATTCAGGAGTGATCGTGTCACACTACCTCTTCACTTAATAAACTCCTATGGTACCCTATTACCTCCAAAATTAAATTCAAAATCTTCTACTTAGCATCCATAGCCTTTTATAACCTATCCCCTCCTACTTTCCCAGTCTTCTTACACTGCCCTCACCATATACTCTTCAATACAGGCATATTGGTCTTCTTGCTGTTCCATGAACAAGATATCCCATTTCTTAGATCTAAACACTTCTCTCACTATCAACCAGGACCGGAACTCTCTCTTCTCAATTTTGCCTTCTGATGTTCCTGGTTTCTTTTAAGTATGAACCCTGATCTCACTTCTTTAAAATCAGCTCTCAATCTCCTTTTAATATGAGTGTGTTCCCTCTGTTAATTATTCTCTATTTGTCTTATATATATCTCATTTTGTGTGTATTTTCTAACATGTTGTGTCTTCTATTAGATTGTAAGCTCTTTGAGGGCAGAAAGCATCTTTTGTCCTGTATCCCCAGTCTAAATATTTATTATATTATTATAAGTGCTTAATAAATATTTATGAATGACTTAACTTCAACTTACCTCTTTAGGCTTATAGTATGTCATTTTCTTCTATATATCCCATGCTCCAGACAAACTTCCTCTCAATTAAACCAAAATTTCTATTTATGTTTTTGTACAGATTGTCCTTTGTTCCTGACCTGAATTTCTTAGAATCCTTTCTTCTTTCAAGGTTAAGCAAACATGCGACCTTATAAAGAAAGCCTTAAATTATCCTCTATTTATTACTTCTCAAATCTTCTTTGAATTTTTCCCCTTACTTTTGATTTATATCTTATCATAAGAAAAGTAGCTCATTTAGGGTATTTTTTTTGTTTCTGTTTTTGTAAACCCCAAATCTATCATAGAACCTTGTTCATAGAAGATGATCAATAAATAATTGTTGAAATATATTGGATTAAAATGGAAGCCCATAAAGGCAATGACTTATCCAAAGTCACATAATCACTTAACCAATGTAGCAGCCATACAATCCATGTCACATGATCCCCTAGCCCAGAACCTTTCAGATTACAATATGCTATGGAATTCCAGGCAAGAGCAATGTTTTTTTTTATTTATTATAATAACTTTTTATTGACAGAATCCATGCCAGGGTAATTTTTTACAACATTATTCCTTGCACTCACTTCTGTTCTGATTTTTTCCCCTCTCTCCCTCCACCCCTTCCCCTAGATAGCAAGCAGTTCTGTATATGTTGAATATGTCGCAGTATATCCTAGATACAATATATGTGTGCAGAACCAAACAGTTCAAGAGCGATGTTAAACCAGAAAATCTTTACTATTTCAATGAGATTCAAAGTCTTGCACAAAGGAACAATTTTCTCAGGAAATCTCTTATGTAAATAGTATTTTGAATAATACTCTTGGTTCTTGATTACCTCAAGAAGCTACATTTGGGGGATAGGAAACTTAGAACTATGGTCCTAGATATAAGCTCTCCTTCCAGCTAAGCTTGAAAACTGTACACATATAACCATTGTTCTATCCCTGATATGCTTATAGCATTGCACAACAATGTCCCAGAAGACAACTGAGGTTGAAATGGTCATTTTCTTTATGATTTTCTCAATTGCTCCATAGCCAATATACTGAAAGACACTGTGCCTGAATTATCAAGGACTCCTGACTGACAGCATAGATATCTCTTTAGCCCCTGTCCCATCCCAAACTGAAGAGTTGTTTCATTGTATTTTGCCTCTCTTTATCCCTGGTTCTTTTTGCTTACTGTGGGAGCTATCACTGCTACTGATCTCTACATCTCTCTTTCCTCTCCTACCTGCTTTTCTTTTTCTATTTCTGCTTATCTTCTGTTGCTTCTTTCACACTTGTTAGTCTCATACACATACAAAAAATGACCTTTTCTAGTTCTTGCCAACGAATAATAATACTACTTTCTTTCTACTCGGGCTAGTCACAGTATTTGGGTTCTCGCTCCTTTTACTGTCTCCTCTTAACCATATTCACTTGTTATTGGACTTTGGGAACTGCTATTTTTATGGCAAAAGCACTTTGTTTTTCTTGTTCCTTCACAGCAGGTCTGGAGCTATTCCAGAAGCTTGGAGGTTCTGGAAATTTAATATCTTTGTATATGAGTTTTTGCCATACTGTCAGAAAACCTTAACATAGTTTGTTCTCATAAATAAATAAATGCCTCATTCAACAATCTTATGCACACTATTTATTGACTTGCTTAAGGAAATAATTAATTGAAATGGTTACGTAAAAATCTCTTTTATCACTTCATAGGTATGTATCCTTAAGTAAACCATCTGATATCCCCACACTTTATTTCTTTCTCTGTAAAATGAGAGGAGGGAAGAAAGTAATCACAATTTCAGAGGTAGAAGATGCCTCAGAGGCCTTCTCATCCAATCCTTATCTGAACAAGAATCCCTGCTACAATATGCCCAAATGGCATTCAGTCTTTATTTAAAGCTTATTGAGAGGTAACCCTTTCCTAAAGTCATCCATTTTACTTTTTGACAGCTTTAAATCACCCTAATTTTTAAAATTGCTTAGTTTTGCCTTTCTATAGCTCCCACTAACTGCTCCTAGTTCTGATGAAGAAGAAAAATTCTAATCTTCTATAATATAGCATTTCAGTATTTGAAGAAAGCTATTAAGCCCTTTTCCTTTTCAAATCTTCTCATCTCTAAGGCTTCCTAGGTCCTTTGATTGAACTTTGTATCATATGATCTTAAAACATTTCACTAACCTATCACCTTTCTCTGGATACTTTGTAATTTATCAATGGCCTGTCTAATGGAGGGAAATAGAGAAGTTTTGTGTTAGCAGAATGTATCATTAATGTCAGGGATTTTTTGTTGGTGACAGAGAAATATATGTGTGTATAGATATAGATACATATGTGTATATACATGTGTATACCTATACACAGTATGTATCTACACACACTGGAGTCTTAGAATTAATGTAGCTTTTATAGCCCAAATCTCCACCCAGCGGCTCTGTGTTTGTTGGAACAAAGCACCAGAGGAGATGGACAGATTTACTGTGTTACTTCAGTGAACAAGGCTATCCATCAGGGGCTACATAGGAGTTACAAGGAATTTCCTCACCCTAAATCAAATGGTTGTCTAAAAACATGGACTTTGAATAAACAACCGACACTACAGGTCACTGTAGGCCAGGGTATTCTGGATGGCTTCTTTTGACTGCTTTCAGCTTGGTGTTAGTTCTTAGTCTTAAATTCAGGGGTCCCCAAACTATGGCCCGTGGGCCAGATGTGGCAGCTGAGGATGATTATCCCCCTCACCCAGGGCTATGAAGTTTCTTTATTTAAAGGGCAACAAAACAAAGTTTTTGTTTTTATTAAAACTGCCCTCCAACAATCTGAGGGACAGTGAACTGGCCCCCTATTTAAAAAGTTTGAGGACCCCTGGAATTGTAGCCGAAGATGTGTCTACCTTGTCAAGTAGAAACTGTCTAGTTATAGAATCCTAGCCCAGCAGCAGTAAGCATAAGAAAGGGCAATGATTAAGAGAGCATCAGTGTTCAGTGGAGAGCAGGCAAGAGCAATGTAAACCATATTGCCAAAGCACTACTGGGATGAGGGTGTAAACTGCCCTAGATTCTCTACATGAGTACTTTCCATGATTGGCCACGTGACCATACTCTTTTGTACATACTCCTTGGCTATGCATGTCCTTATATGTGTGTTCATATTTATTCCTTGGTTTTATATATATGCAGGCACGTGGTGCTGTGGTAACTATGAGAGAATGAACTTTTATATTTGAAAACTCCTACAATAGCTATAACACTTGCTCCTATACTAAACTATAAACTGAAGATAATAGTCTAGAAGTGATCAGACCATGATAGTTTACTATGATATTATTAACTTTTGCATTTAGAACACTATGCCTTTTTAAATAAAATCTAATATTGCATTGTTGTTGTGTTTTGTTTTGTTTATGGGTGCTATGCCATATCTTTGTTACATATTGAATCTGAACTTAATTAAAACTCTTGGATCTTTTTTTATGTGCATTATTATGTATAGAAATTTTTCCCATCTTGTTTTGAACCTGTGTAGGACTTCACGTTTATTTTTAAATGAGCAGGAATTCTGTAGTTTAGATTACTGAACAGCAATCCTTAACCAGCAATTACATAGCAAATTCAACTGGATTCCTAAAATGTTAGAACTGAAAGAAACTATAGTGATCATCAAAGTCAGCTCCCTCATTTTGCATGTGAGAAAAAGGAGGTCAAGTTTAACTTAATTATCTAAGGAAATTGGTAAATTATTAGAAAAAACTGGGACCAGACTCCAGATTTTCAAGCTCTGTATTCCAGTGAATTTCTCTTATATTATTCTGTTCTAATTTAATTCAGCAAAGAATTTTTCTCATCTAATAATGAAAGACAAAGTTGTAGATAGGACATATGAGCAAGAAAAATGATTTGCAAATGGCTAAAAGACAATGTTTCAGGTAAGGTTTTGTTTTTCATTCAAGATTCAGATTTGGGAATTAAGTACTTTGAGTTCAACTATAGAAGGATCAAAGAACTTTTGTAACCTCAGGTCATATTTACTTAGAGATAGAAAGAAGCAAAGTGAGGAGAACTAGGCTTTCCCAATTTAGATGAAAAAGGAGCTGTGAAAGAGCAAGTGATAAATAACCTGGTTTCTTCTTTCCCCAACTTAGTCAATGGCAAGAAGCTGCTTTCTTTCAATACAACTTTGCCCTGGCAAGGACAAATTTGGTTGACATATAGAAAACTGAGAAAAAAATGGTGATGGGTGGTAAAAATGAAAACTATTTTTTTCCTAAAAAAACAAACAAATAAACCCAAAACAGGTACAAAAACACCAGGAAAATATAAATTAATTAGAACTGTATTGAAACATGACTGAAGATGAACTTGGAGAACTTAGTCAAGGACGAAAGGACTGGCAACTGTGATAAGCCGGAAATGATATCACTCCAGGGCTTTAGAAAAGTTTCTTTCCTTCTGTTCTTTATCACTTCTGCCCTGACTGACAATGATTATTCTAACAGGCATTTATGCACTTCCCATGAAGACACAAAGTCAGTACAGCCTTGAGCTGTACTAAGTAAAGGGACAATCACATATTTCATTTTGTGGCTCTCCCTGACATGTCATTTTCTTTGGGGGGAAATTTCACGATTACATTTGCTGATTGCCTCCGTTTTCCTCTGGCCCATTGTGTTTTTTGCAACCATTCTTCAGAATGATATCAAGAACAGACTTTACCTAAAATAGCAGAAAAACACTACAGTCTATCAGTTACCTTCTGTCAACAGCCCAATTTGAAACTCACTGTCTTCTAAGAGGCCAGAACAAATTGCAAATATTTTTAAGGAAGATGATGAATTATAGAGAGCATCCTAACAAAAGGTAAACTAAATAAAATATTTGGGTTGAGGGAAAGAGGAGGGGAACAGTATCATAGACACTTTTCACTCAACCTTATTTAGCTTTCATTTTGGAAGGGGGAAGAGGTTTTGGTTCAACTATAGAAGGATAAATTCCAATATGTCATTTGAAAATATAGCTACAGGCTCTTGTTATTGATGTGTCATTGCATTGTGCTACAGGATAAAATTTAAAACACGTTTCTGTTTCCCTGAGCCTGAATTAAGGTTGTCTGCCCAGAACTCCTCTAGGGCAACTCCCTTAAATGGGACTTTTTCTTTCAGACTTCATTTTTCATGGAGTGTGAAGTTGACACCTAAATTGCATAAAATTTGCCTTTGAATACATGGGCAGAAGAAAACGGGCTATATCTGCAATTAACTTTTTCTCCTATGTTCCTTGTCCCTGTGTCTTTAGCCCAAATTTTTATCTCCTTGTCCCTCTGAGATTCAGGACTCCCTCACTCTCAAAGATCTGATTCCTCCATGGCAAGCCCGACTGTTATATATAGTTATATCTCATTCAATCAATCAAACCAAGAAACATTGAAAAAGTGCCTCCCATCTTCCAGACTCAGAGCAAGGTTTCTACTGGGCAACGATGAAAAATCTTTCATTTGGTGACTGAGCCAGAATTCTCTGACTATACTAAAAAGGATGACCTGCCCACAATGCTCCTCTTTCTTTTCAATTCTGAAGTGTGAGAATTATTTCCAGCTGTGTATGGGAGAGTTGGATGGGAGAAGAAGAGAAACATACTCCACTTAGCCTTGTATAGCTGTAAGCACATATCCTATGTAAGGATATGTAAGCCTGAATCTAGAAATATGTATACATATATTGAATTTAACATATATTTAATATATTGGACTCCCTATCATCTAGGGGAGAGAATGGGGGGAGGGGAAATTTGGAACAGAAGGTTTTGCAAGGGTCAGTGTTGAAAAATTACCCATGCATATGTTTTGTCAATAAAAAGCTTTAGTTTAAAAAAAAAAAAAAAGGATGGGAGCACATCTCTTTTCCCAAGTTTTCTTCCCCACTAGCTGACTAAGCAGCAACCTTGAGATAATAGAGTCTATGACACCTGTGAGTCTCAGAAGAACATGTGATCCTGGGAAGCCAGTAAAACAGTGGCTGTAGTTGATTGTGGTTGTAGCAGCAGCAAAAGGAGCTAACTGGCACCTAAGAATTGAAGAAAGACAGTTCTTACTGCAAAGGAAGATCACATTTGGATTACTCTTTGCCTTTTATCAACTGTACTTGGTAGAGGTAAAATGTGAGCTGGCTAATTAGCAGCCTTGCAAAAACTGCTTGTATCTCAACAATCCTTTGACATTGACTTCCCAATTGTTTATATTAGTAGAGGTAAATGAACTCATAATTTAAGGCATCTTGATTGCTTAGAATTCTCTTTTCTATGGGGAAGAAAGACTATTTGTTCCATACCTAATTTGTGTTTTTACATTATGTAACAGTTTTTAAAAATGCTCTCTCCTTGCTGAGGATAACCCATACACTTTGAGCACATAAAACCTTTTGCAAGAACAACTTTCCCTAGCATAGTTGACATGGTGGTAAAGGACCAATGAATGTTAAAGATGGGGAGTCTACTCCAGAAGTCATACTCTCTGAAGATGAATTTAAGCTTAGTAGCTATGCTGGTAGACAAAGGCCATGGATTGACAAATATCCCTAATCTCAATGGCTTCAGAAATGCATAAATGCAGTTATAGTATATGTATATATATATGTATATATATACTATATTTCCATATTTCATCACATGACAATGTATATATATACATTGTCATGTGATGAAATATGGAAAAGTTGACATCAGGAATAAAGTACCATTTTCTGGTTCAGTAATGATTACCTCATACCTAGTCATAGCCCTTAGCTAAGTCTGAAAGATCTTTATAGAGGGCTTCTTTAAAGACTATGGCCAGACTCTTGTCCTCTGAAAAATACTTGCATGTCTACTTACATTAATTTATTGCATTGTTATAAGAATGATGACATAATGAAAATATCAAGTCATTTAAACTCAAAGGGCTTTGGTTTCCTCATCGGTAAAATTAAAGATTTAGACAGAATGACTTCTCAGTTTTTGTCATGCTTTAAATCCAATTATCCATTCCAAAAAAGGATACTGTCTCCTATAACATAAATGGATGAACTTCTTCAACCTCCTCATTTTATGTTTTCCAAACCTTAATAATGATTTTTTTCTTTTCTTTTTATTGTAATTTAAGCTTGCTTCTTATATACCCTTGAAGAAAGTAGAGAATAATCACATCACACAGCCTGAAGAAGGTAGAAAATAATTACATCACACAGCCCTGCATGAACCCCAGCTCCTTTCTTGCTTTTCTCTTCTTCAGGCAACATAAACCTCTTCCTCCAACTTTTCATCTCAATTTTTTTTGATAATTTTCTAGGATGTCTAATTCTACTGGAAGATTTTATCATTATAAATCAAGATGGTTCCTATGTTTTGCAGATTTCAGTTTGCCAGGCTAGCTTTCAGGAGTCATTTCCTATTAGGTACTAAGCTTACAATTTATGGCATATATACCATTAATATAATCTTTTCCCAGGAGTGAGTAACTGATTCAGTCATTTATATGTCTTCTATTTTTTAAAAATCCAATCCTATTAAATACTTTATTATTAAAATAATTTGCATTCTTAATAGTCTCTAATTGTTGATTTTATAAAATGTTTTTCAATAAGATAAGATTTTATACATTTAAAGAAATAAAAACACATAAATCTTGGTGTCAATGATTTACAGTATGTATTGTGATAGTGAATCTTTCTGAATCTAGGTAGAACTTGGTATCTTCCTAATTAAACCTAACCTGTTAATAACTACTGTTTATTCTAATATTAATAACTATTCTTTAATCTAATTATGTTTCGTCCTCATTATTTGAATAACCAAATTAACTTGAATATTTTTTTAAAGTAAAAAAAATCTGTGATCAAATACATGAATTTCTACTTCTTGGTGCAGAACATCAGAGTGTTTTCTGGTAAGAAAATATTTAATTCTTTGATTCCATTCTTTTCAGAGTGTCCTTTTCTAGTCATATATATATATTTCTACCTATTTATAACAGAGAAGATGTTAAGCTGTTTGCTTAGCATATACCCTTCTATTCCTTTTTTGCAGAGAAGAAACAGACTTTCTGCTCAGTATGACTTACTTCTTCTCTTAGGATAAAATTCAAAAAGGAAAATCATGTATATCTATGTTCCCATCATGCACCCCATGAAAATCTTTTCCTAATGAATTTCTTTTTCTACATAAATCCTTTCATATGTGATTCATAGTCCAGAGCTCAGAAGTGATTTTAAAAGTTACTTTGAATTAAATATCGAAAATCTATTAATCAGTATAACAGCCTCTTCATTTCTTTCAAACACATTTCTATTAGGGGTACATTTCACTTGTCTTCAAAAGCAATATTTTTTTTTTAAATTCTCCATAAAAACCTCAGTCTAGTAGCTTGTTGTGACATGGAGGTGACCTTGGATTCTCAAATACTCCTCTGAAAAGTTCCACTAAATTATACAGACTTTGAATATGGACCCACAGAAAGCCTATATTTCTTTTTCTTAAGGACCACCTAGAAAATCAAAGGCTTGGGATGTCATGGGATGAATAGTTGATAGATAATGGTGTATTTGTTTTAGTTGTTGTTTTTCTGTTTTGAGTTTTTTGGTTATAACAACCTATGAAACAGACATAAATACAAAAGATCTCTCAATTTTATGCAGTCCCCTTCTATTTCCACAACCACTTCGTAACTGTATGAACTTTGGCAAATCATAGAACTGGTTTTAACTTCACTTTATTCATCTTTAAATTTAAGGGGTTAGATCAGATGATCTCTAAGGTGTCTTCTACATCTAATACTCTATGAATATGAGCCTATTAGGGACAATTAAGAAATGACAGAAAAAGAAGAGGGAATGAGAGATAAGAATGTCAGTTCGTGGATAGTCTAGAAACATTACAACTAAACTTGGTCAAATAGCTCACAAATAGCTTTTTAAATAGAGATATACAATGGTTTTCTCACACAAACAGACTCAAGTGAACCTGATCAACTTTATAGCCAGACAGAATGCCACCACTTTCAGGGATTAATTAAAGGTGACAAGAAAACCTAAATATTTTATTTTATGTCACCAGTCACACAAACCTCTGTCTTTCATCATGAAAGATTTCAGGGACACAGTGTTATCCTTACTAAGAAGGGGGAAAAAATCTTCCCTCATAGATAAATCAATTACTTTTTTCTCTCATAAATAAAAAACAAAAATATCTCTTAGAATATGACCTATAATTCTGGCATGTGTTCTTTTCATTACGTTCCTCATTTACTGGTGGGTGCTTCCAGTATTACATCAGTCTCTATCACATAAAGTATATCTAAACACTGATCTTCATTTACTAGTTTCCAATCCTTTTTAGCTTCAAAGAGAGGACCAGAGGGTCCTGATGATCTAAGTTCTAGATTCATATTAGTAATGAAGTGACTCCAGTTTCTCATTATCTAGGATCATCCAGATTTATGGTTTGGGCAACCATATTTAGAAGCATGTTAGTAACTTTCAACTCTCAATTTGGTAATAGCATTGTTATCAATATTCCAAAGGAAAACTGGTCCTCAAACCTGAAAAAGAGTGCTAGAGAAGGAATTGGGATTAACCTGGTTAAATGACTTTTTGAGAACAATAAAAATAATACTCCCATAAAACAGGCATTAATTCACTTCAAAAATTAAAATAGTCTTCATCCTAGAAAGTGCATTATTATTATAATGCATTATTAGTGTTATAATACTAATGCTACTAATAATACTAGTAACTATTAATGCATATGCTAATAACACATAACATGTATGTAGTACACACTGTGTGCCTGTGACTGTGCTAGGTGCTTTACAAATATGATCTCATTCAATCCCTACAACAACTTTGTGAGGTATTCACTATAATCATCCCCAATTTGTAATTGAGGAAACTGACACAAACAAAAGTCAAGGTTACACAGTTGGTGAGTATTTGAGGCTGGATTTGATCTCCAAAAGATGAGTTTTTCCTGATTCCAGGCCCAATATTCTACCAAATTATTTGACATTAGAAATCATATGAAGTTATTAGAGTTATTAACAAAGAAAAGATATTTCTATCCACTTTGCCATTGAAACTTAAGAACTATGCAAAGGATATGAACAGATAATTCTCAGATGATGAAATTGAAACTATTTCCACTCATATGAAAGTATTCCAAATCCCTATTGATCAGAGAAATGCAAATTAAGACAACTCTGAGATACCGCTATATACCTGTCAGATTGGCTAAGATGACAGGAAAAAAATAATGATGAATGTTGGAGGGGATGTGGGAAAATTGGGACACTGATGCATTGTTGGTGGAGTTGTGAACGAATCCAACCATTCTGGAGAGCAATCTGGAATTATGCCCCAAAAGTTATTAAACTGTGCATACCATTTGATCCAGCAGTGCTACTACTGGGCTTATATTCCAGAGATACTAAAGAAGGGAGAAGGACTTGTATGTGCCAAAATGTTTGTGGCAGCCCTTTTTGTAGTGCTACAAACTGGAAAATGAATGGATGCTCATCAATAGGAGAATGGTTGGGTAAATTGTGATATATGAATGTTATGGAATATTATTGTCCTGTAAGAAATGACCAGCAGGATGAACACAGAGAGGCTTGAAGAGACTTACATGAACTGATGCTGAGTGAAATGAGCAGAACCAGGAGATCATTATATACTTCAATAATGATACTGTATGAGGATGTATTCTGATGGAAGTGGATTTCTTTGACAAAGAGAAGATCTAATTCAGTTCCAATTGATCAATGATGGACAGAAGCAGCTACATCCAAAAAAGGAACACTGAGAAATGAGTGTAAATTGTTTGCATTTTTGTTTTTCTTTCCAGGTTATTTTTACCTTCTGAATCCAGTTCTCCCTTTGCAACAAGAGAACTGTTTGGTTCTGCACACATATATTGTATCTAGGATATACTATAACACATTTAACATGTATAGGACTGCTTGCCATCTAGGGGAGGGAGTGGAAGGAGGGAAGGGAAAAGTCGGAACAGGAGTGCAAGGGATAATGTAAAAAATTACCCAGGCATATGTTCTGTCAATAAAAAGTTATAATAATTTTTTTTAAAGAAACTTAATGACTATGATCCCTTTCTATCAGATTTGTAACTGAAACCTTCTATATATTGTCTTACCAATTAGAATGTGAATTTTTCAACAGTAGAAACTCTCTTACTTTTCTATTTGTATTCCAGCTATTTAGCACAGTGGGGGAAGCTAGGCCGTTCACTGGATAAAGCCTCTGAGTCAGGAAGAAAAATTTTCCTGACTTCAAACACTTAGCTGAGCAAGGCAATTAAACCTCAATTTATTTTTATTTTTATCTCAGTTTCCTCATTTGTAAAATGAGCTGGAAGAAAATGGCAAACTATCCCTGGCAAGAAAACCTCAAATAGGGTCACAAAAAGACAAACATGACTGTACAACAACTATAAAAATTTAGCAGTGTTTTACAAAATAAGAACTTGATAAGTGATTTTTTATTCATTCATTCACTGAGCAAGAATTTATTAAGAACTTGTTTGATTGAGCTCTTGTTTCTAGAGATATAAAGATAAAAGCTAAACAATCTGTCTCCTCAAGGACCTTACATTACATCAGGACACTTGGCCATAGATAAAAGCAAGTTCTTCTCTCTACAATTAGCAATGCCTTCTTTAGTCATTGCCAGCCCTAGTGCTACTGTTGCAGATTCCTGAGCCTCTCTGGCTTAACTCTTGTGAAATATCATTCAAAGCATCCATTCAGTTCTTGGCTTATGAGTTCCTCTTCCATCCCCAGTAACTCTGCAAGATAGTAGGATCTCTGGCTTGATTCTTATAGAAGGCACTCTCCAATGTACTTTTGATTCTCAGTGATGCTTGTGTTGAATACTACTTCTCAATTTTACCAGGAAATATATTTAGCATCCAATAATTCACAATCAAAGGGAAAAAATATTTCTAAAATTCTCCTCTCCCTTAATCTCAAACCATAGCAAAAGAGGAGCAAAAGTGGCTCCTTAGTCAAATGGAGGAGATTCTTGGGGATAAAGAAATCATTGTAGAATAAGATATCTGCAGTAGTGAGGACACATTACTTTATCCCATTTGACCCTTCTTTTCTCTCTAAAATACCACTTCAATCAGAAACAATCTTAGATACAGACATTGATGACTTTAACATGAGTACATATATGTCTCCCGCCAACAGCATGTAATAGCAATAATTGTATTAGAATCCTTGGTCCCATCTGAGAGAAGATATTATGAATGAATCATTTTTGTCATTGTTATTGTTCAGTCATTTCAGTTATGTCTGACTTTCTGTGAGCCCATTTGAGGTTTTCTTGGCAAAGATATGTAATAGTTTGCCATTTCCTTCTCCAGCTCATTTTATAGATGAGGAAATTGAGGCAGAGTTAAGTGACTGGCCCAGACACACAGCTAAGAAATATTTGAGGACAGTTTTGAAGTCCTTTCCTGTCTCCAGACCCACAACTCTATCCACTATGCCACCTAGCTGTCATTGTGCTGTCTTGTTCTATTGTGACAATTACCTGTTATTGTGCCACCTAGCTGCCCTATGAACAATACTTCTCACCAAAGAAAAGTTTTATTCCATCCATTTTGTCTTCATTTTCAAGTATCAGTATTTTGTAAATCTCTTAGGACATGATTAGATTTTTTTGTGTGTTATAGCCATACATGCACCTTGGTGAGATCCTATTTCTTTTACAGATTCCTAGAAATGTGTATTTATTATTCAGATTTGATGTTTCTCTTTTCCTTAGTGTTTTGAGGACATGCCAATATAGTCATTAGTCATTTGCATAGATTAGTGTGTTAGCTCTTGAGCAAATCCCCTGACTTTTCAGACTTTAGGGAAATTCACTAGCCATTTTTCTGCATCTCTCGTGGGTTTTACTGTCATTTTTATACAGATTTCTCACAGATCATACATCCAGCCCAGCCTCATACATAAGTTTTAGTCCTATATTACCTGTCTATTTGACATTTCAAACTGGATATCTCAAAGATATTTTCAACTCAAGACTCAAACTGAACTCATTATTTCCTTCCAGCCCCAGAACAAACTCACACCTTTGACCAACTCCTCTAGTTTTGTTTAGGGACTCTTCAATTCTTCCAATTCCTCAGGTTCAAAATCATAGTATTAACCTTCATTTCTTATTCTTACTCATTTCCTATGTCCAATCAGTTGGAAAATCTTGTTATTTCTACTTTCATAGCATTTCTTATATCAAATTCCTTCATTCAACTGAACCTTATCTCTCTTTACTCCAATATATCTTTCACACAGCTACCAAAGTAATTTTCTTTAATGATATATGACCATGTCACTCCCTATTCAATAAACATGAATGGCACCTTATTGCCTCTAGGATAAAATGTATACTCTTCCCTTTGGCATTTAAAGTTCTTCACAACTTTTCTTCAAACTAACTTTTTATAGTTTCACTATAAATAATTCCCCTTCTCACACTGAACTAGTGTGCTCTCTATTGCTCACATATGGTTCTCCATCTTCCAGTTGCTTCCATATATATATATATATATTCTTATTTATAAAATAAGTTTGGAATTCTTACATTTGAGGAGAAATGGTAGAGTGTTGAACCTGGAATTCAAATAAATAACCTCAGACATCTTTTGTGACCCTGGACAAGTCAATTAATTTTCTTCAGCCTTATTTTTCTCAAATATAAGATAGGGATAACAGTATCATTTAATTCCCAGTTTATAAAAGCCTTGGCACAGTCCTTGGCATGTAATAGATGCATAATAAATTCCATTCTTCTTTTGTGTTCTATGTGTTCTGATCTCCATTAGTAGCATACAGTAATTAGAAATTTGGAGTCCTTCAACAATATTTCAAAAAATTTCCTCCCTTCTCTGTTTAATTGTTAAAAAAAAACAAAAAACAAAAAAAAAACAATTTCTATGCACCCACCTCAGTAGAATGGGCATTGGAGAAGTTGCTTGGGAATCCTCTTCATAAGGAGAAGGAGGCAGTTAGTAGGAATATGTTTTCTCATTGTGATTCCAGCTTATTCTCCCTTGCCTTCTACCCATAGAGGCAAATGGGTAATTTTATATCCCACCTTGTCAACAACTAAGGAACCGAATGATGTTGAACATGGTTTACATGAAGGGACTGTCATATACAAGTGCAAAAAACTCAAACACAATCAAATTCTTATAATTATAGACTCTTATGGTTTAGATAACTTTCCTCTAGAAGTGACTGAAAACCTGAATGCAAAGTTGCTGTGATAAGCAATTTTAAACTTATCACCTTCCTGTTCTTTCTAAATGAGCATGTATTAGGGGTGAAAAAGACATTTTCATTAAATTTAATAATCTACTCTGTACTATAGATAGCCTCAACAATATAAAAAGCATGCTTTTTTCTTAAATAGTATTTCATTTTTTGTTTTTTCCCCAATTACATATAATGACAATTTTTAGCATTCATTTTTATAAGATTTTGAGTTACAAATTTTCTCCCTTCTTCTCTTTTCTCCCTGTTTCAAAAATGGGAGTGAATGTGATATAGATTATATATTTGCCATCACATAAAATCTATTTCCATATCAATTACAGTTGTAAAAGAAGGAAACAGGTCAAAATAAAAATTCCTTATTTCTTATTGCATAATAGTATTCCATCACATTCATGTACTACAACTTGTTCAGCCATTCTCCAATTGATTGGCATTCCATTTCCAATATTTTATCACCATGGAGTATCCCAGTAACCACCATGAAATAGTGATATTGCTGAATCAAAGGGTATTAACAGTTTTCTTGCTCTTTGGGCATAGTTCCAAATTACTCTCCTAGAATGGTTGGATCAGTTCACAACTCCATAAACAATCCATCTTCCCCACAGTTTCTCCAACATTTATCATTTTCCTTTTCTCTCATATATTAGCCAATCTGATAAGTGTGAGATGGCACTTCAGAGTTGTTTTAATGCATTTCTCTAAATAAAAATGATTCACAGCATCTCTCTATATGCCTATAAATACCTTTGATTTCTTCATCTGAAAAGTGCCTATTCATCTCCATTTGAGATGACCATTGATCAATTGGGGAATGGTTGATTCAGTTCTTTATATATTTGAGAAATGAGACCTTTAACAGAGAAACTTGTAAAGATTGTTTCCCAACTTTCTGCTTTTCTTCTAATCCTTGTTGCATTGATTTTGTTAGTGCATAAGCTTTTTAACTTAATATCATCAGACTTATCTATTTACATTTTTCAATGTTCTGTATTTCTTATTTGCTTATGAATTCTTTCTTTCCCTATACATTTGACAGGTAGACTGTTCCTTGCTTCTCTAATTTGCTCATGGTGTCAACCTTTATATCATCTTTTATATCACCCATTTTGACTTTATCTTCATATATAATGTGAGAAGTTGGTCTCTATCTAATTTGTGTCATATTGTCACCTAATTTCCCTAGCAGTTCTTATAAATAATGAGTTTCTATACCCAAAACTGGAGTCTTTAAGTTCATCAAACATTGTTACTATGGTCACTGACCACTGTGTCTTGGGTATTTAATCTATTCCTCTCATCCACTAGCATTTCTTAGCCAGTAGTTTTATACTATTTAATATATGCTGTTTTATAATATAATTTGAGATCTGATATTGTTACCCACATTTTTGGATTGTTTTCATTAACTCCCTTGATATTCTTGATCTTTTGTTCTTCCAGATGAATACTGTTATTTTTTTAGCTCTATAAAATAATTTTTGATAGTTGATAGGTACAGCACTGAATGAGTAAATTAGGTTTAGGCATAATAATCATTTTTTATTATATTGATTTGTTGGACCCAGAATAATTACACTTTAACTATGCTCTGGTTACTATAAACATATAAGGGTATGATGGATTGTCTCTCTGTCCTTTGTAAACCCCCAACCTTGCCTTTGATTGTTGCCTGGGAACAATACATACCGAGAAGGTCCAAGAGGTGCCATGGGCATATATTCTGCTGACATGCATTCCCGAGTTTCGGTTAAGCCAGACAAGTTTCTGTTATAGTTATCCACCAAATGTATAGGTGGTCAAGGAAACACAGAGTAGTCATGCATTGAGTATGTGCCAGTAACAGGAAAGCACTCCCCTCAAATGGTGGTACTGTTGTTAGGGCAACAAAAGGGCAACAGGGAAAGGGGATATAAATGGGACAGAGAAGGGGGGAGAGAAAGGGGGGGGAGAGAGAACGAGAGAGAGAGAGAGAGAGAGAGAGAGAGAGAGAGAGAGAGAGAGAGAGAGAGACAAAGAGAGAGAGAGAGAGAGGTGATACTATTAAAGAGATTGAAACTTTCCTTGGGTGTGGTGACTGACTACCCTGCGGAAGTAATCTGGAGATGTCCGAAGGGTCATAGTGACAAGTAGGTAAGGAAAGGTGCTGCCCATCTCAGATAGAAACCTGAGATTGACTCAGTATACACATAAGCAAATGATAGTTTCCTAGTTTTTTAGATTTGATTTTATTTATGAAAAGCTGTTTTGTAGTTGTGTTCATATGTGTTTATCTTGGCAGGTAGATTCCCAAAGATGTTATATTATTTACAGTATTTAAATGAAATTTCTCTTTCTATCTCTTGCTGCTGGACTTTGTTGGTCATATAAAGAAATGCTGATTATTTATGTGGGTTTATCCTATATCCTTCATCTTTGCTAAAGTTGTCAATTATTTCAAGTAGTTTTTTAGTTGATTTTGTAGGCTTCTCTAAGTATAACATCAGATCATTTCCAAAGAGAGATAATTTTGTTTCTTCATTACCTATTTAAATACCATTAATTCCTCCCCCTCCCACCCCACTGATATATCTAACATTTCCAGTACTATGTTAAACAATTATGGTGATAATAGTCATTCTTGCTTCACCCCTGATTTTATTGGGAAGGCTCCTAGCTTATCCACATTATAGATAATGCTCATTCATGGTTTCAGATGATACTTTTTTCATTTTAAAGAATGCTCCTTCTATTCCTATGCTATTTAGTGTTTTTTAGAAGAATGCTGTATGCTTTTTCATCATCTATTATGTTTAACATATGATTTCTGTTGGTTTTGTAGTTGATATAGTCAATTATGCTGATAGTTGTCCTAATATTGAACCAACATTGAATTCTTGATATAAAGCCCATAAGCTCATAATGTATAATCTTTTTGATATATTTTTGTTCAAATTTTGTTCAAAATTTTATGCATCAATATTTATTAGGAAAATTGGTCAACTCCATATTTTTTGTCACAGAAGGAGTTTATTAGGACTCTTCCTTTGCCTATTTTTTCCCAAATATTTTATGTAACTGTTGGAACTAATTTTTCTTTAATGTTTGGTAGAATTCATTTTTGAACCCAACTGGCTCTGGAGATTTTTTACTAAAGAAATCATCAATGGCTTGTTTAATTTATATTTCTAAAATAGGGTTATTTGGATATTCTATTTCCTGATCTGTTAATTTAGATAATTTTTATTTATTTCTGTCAGATTATCAGATTTATAGGCATATAATTAGACAAAATATTTCTTAAGGATTGTTTTATATTATTTTTCATTGATGGTGATTTCACCCTTTACATTTTTGATGTTGGTTATTTGGTTTTCTTATTTCTTTTTTCTTTTTAATTTAATTGATAACTTGTCTATCTTATTGTTTGTTTTACTTATTAGCTCAATAGTTGCTTCATGTTGTTTCCTTTTACTTTCAATCTTTGATTATTTCGCGATTTTCAATATGGTGTTCAATTTGGGGATTTTTAATCTGTTTTTTTTCTAATTTTTTTTTTGCATGATCAATTCCTTACTCTTTAATTTCCCCAATTTGTTGATATAAGAATTTTTAAAAAATCAATTTTCCCCAAAGTACTGCTCTGGCTGCATTCCATAGATTGTAGTATGTTGTCTAATTGTTATCATTCACTTTAATGAAATTATTGTTTCTATTATTTTGTTTTTGAATCACAAAACAAACCAGAGTTTGTTTGTATATTCCCTTATTCTTTAGGATGGGCTTATCTAGTTTTCAATTTTAAAGTTTTCTACTGCCATTTTTTGAACATTTTATTGCATTATGATCCAAAAAAGAATACATTTAATATTTCTGCCTTTCTACATTTGATGTTGAGGTTTTTATGTACATGGTCATTATACACATTGCTCATTGTGCCTGATATGCACATCATCAATTTTTGTATTGTGTTATATACTGCTGAGAAAAGATATATTCTTTTCTGTTCCCATTCAGTTGCCCATTAATGGTCTGCCATATCTAACTTTTCTAATATTTCATTTTCTTTCTTAGTTTCTTGTTTATTTTTGGTTAGATTTATTGAGTTCTGATGGGAAAATTGAGATCTGCCATAAGTATAATTTTGCTGTCTATTTCTTCTTCTAACTTTTTTTTAAGGACCTTGGTTGCTATATCACTGAGTGCATATATTTTTAGTATAGATATTGCTTCATTGTCTATGATGTGGTTTTAGCCTGATATGGTTTCCTTCCTTTCCTTCTTTTAGTTAGGTCTAGTTTTGCTTTTACTTTGTCTAAGATCAGAATTGCTACCCCTGGCTTTTTTGTTTGTTTGTTTGTTTTTTAGCTAAGATATAATAGATTCTGCTCCAGCCCCTTACCTTTACCCTGTATATGAAACACATACAACTTTCATCTGAGTTTTTTGTAAGCAATATATTATGGAAGTCTGTTTTTTTGATCCACTCTGCTACATGCTTTTATTTTATGGGAGAGTTCATCCCATTCCTATATGATTACTAATGGTACATTTTCCTCAATCTTATTTTTCTTTCTGTTTATCTTCTCTCTCCTTTCACCTTTTCCTTCTACACCAGTATTTTGCTTCTGTCTACCACCTCTCCTAATCTGCTTTCCTTTTTCCCCTCCTACTTCTCAGTCTGGCATAATAAATTTTTATATTCAACTGATTGTGTACATTATTCCCTCTATGAAAGTTAAATTTCATGTAACGCTCATCTCCTACCTTCCTATCCTTCCTTCCACCATAATAGGTCTTTTATGTCTCTTCATGTGAATTAATTTATCCCCTTATAGCTTTCCATTCTTTTGGAACCCACTGTACTCATTTTTCTTATCCCTTAATTTTTATGTCATTCCCTCAAATTCATCTTATATCCATACCCTCTGTCTCTGTATATTCCTTCTATCTCTATAATTAGTGATAAAATATTTACTTATAAGTATTATCTTCTTATATAAATAGTTTAGTTCTATTGAGTCCCTTATGTTGTTTTTTTTTTTTTTTGAAAACTCTTTGTACCTGTTTATGCTTCTTTTGAGTCTTGATTTTAAAGACCTTTTTTTTTTGTTGTTCAATTCTGGTCTTCTTAAGATAGCTTGAAATCCTTCTATTTCATTGAATAACCATTTTCCCCTTGAAGAATTATGCTTATTTTCACTGGTAAATAATTCATGGTTGTAGTTCTAGCTTCTCTGCCTTCTGGAATATCATGTTTCATGACCTCTGATCTTTTAATATTACAGCTGTCAAATCCTGTGTAATTGTAATTGTGGCTCCCTGATATTTGGATTGTTTCTTTCCAGCCACTTGTAGTATTTTTTCTTGACCTGATATTTCTGAAATTTAGCTATAATGTCCCATGAAATTTTATTTTGAGATCTCTTTCCTGAGGTAATTGGTGGATTCTTTCAATCATGCCCTCTGGTTGCAGGAGATCAAGGCAGTTTTCCTTGAAATTTTGTTAAAAGAGGATGTTGAGGTCTTCCCTTTGATTGAGGCTTTCAGACTGTCCAAGGATTCTGACATTGTCTCTTCTGTATCTATTTTCCAGATTAGTTGTTTTTCCAATGAGGCATTATACATACATACATACATACATACACATACATACATATATTTCATTCTTTTGAATTTGTTTGATCAATTCTTGATTAATTCTTTGAATTATCAAAGAATCATTAGCTTCTATTTGCCCAATTCTAACTTTTAAAGAGTTGTTTTCCTCAATTAGCTTTTGTGCTTTCTTTTCCATTTGGCTAATTTATTCTTTAAGGAATTATTTTCTTCAATGGATTTTTGCATCTCTTTTATTTGGTCAGTTCTACTTTCTAAGCAGTTGTTTTCTTTTACCAATTTGTTTACTTTTTTTTCTTCATAATTCTCCTGTATCACTCTTATTTCTTTTTCCAGTTTTCCTTCCACTGCTCTTATATAATTTTTTTTATCTCCTTTTTGAGCTCTTCCATGAATTTATTCTGGGCTTGAGTCTACTTCCCATTTTTCTTTGGGTTTTTGCCTATGGGTGTTTTGATATTGTTGTCCTCTTCTGAGTTTGTGTCTTGATCTTCTCTGTGGCCACAATAACTTTTTGTGGTTAAATTTTGTTGCTTTTTGCTTATCTTTTTTGGCCTTTTTCCTTCCTTTCAAATTTGAGTTTGAAAACAGAAGAAGCATTGTTTCAGACTTCTGTTGTGCCAGGAGCTACAGGCCATATCTGTTTACGTGCTGCTGCATTGATGTTGCCCAGTGTTGTCCACTGGGACCCTCATGTTTGGTATTAATCTCAGGGACTGGGAGGTGACTGGCTCTGCTGGAAGCCTTAGGGATCTGGCAGCTTACTTGGTACTAACTGAGGATTCTAGTAGTACTGTTTGGCATGAGCTGAAGCCAATAGGTTGTTTCCATGTTTCCCCAGGACTATACTAAAGCACATGGAAGTCTGGTTGCTGGTAGTTGCCTATTTGCCCCAGATTAATCTGAAGTGTGGTCAGGACATTTCTAATTACTGCTTGCTTTCTTGGGGACCCTTGGTGTTTATTTTGACTTATTTGCCCAGGGCTACATTGAAGGAGGTGGAAATGTGGCTGCAGCAGATTCCTCTTTTCCTATTGTCAAGGTTGACACCTGAGGCAGTTCTCAGTGTTGGATCGTGCCCTTTCTCCTGGCTATGCTGAGGTACCCTGGAGAGTCTTGGGGTTGGCTTTTGTCTGCTAGATCACACTGGGGCTCAGGATCTCTCAATGAAGCGGGGCTTGTTGCTGGCTTGCTGGGATGTTTCCTTTCTTAGAAAAAGCTTCCTTTTTACCCAAGTGAGACAAACTTTTCTTGCTGATCTTCCAGTTTTTTGGGCTAGAAATTTGTAAACTCCATCTTTTTGCTGGTTCTGCCATTCTACGACTTGTTTTGCATTGTTATTTTGTAGTGGTTTGGAGGTGAATATGAGAGAGTTATGATGAGTTATTGCTTATTTCACCATCTTAGCTTCCAGAGATCCATAAAGCACACTCTGATGGAATTATTTTTTCTACTTGCCTGTTTTTTCCTCATTGTCTCTTCTTGATAAATGTGAAAGTCATTATATAAACTTCTTATATAAGTCTTCTTCTGGGTTTAGACCCATATGGCCAACTCTTGATGCAGAATAAGCTGCAGAATTAAGCACCTATTATGTACCAGACACTGTACTAAGTACTGGGGATATATAATAACAAACAAATAAATAAATAATGAGATTACTAAAAATTTAGTAAAATTAAAATTAATAATACTAAATGAAATAAATTAGCAAAATTTAAAAATAAAAATAATAAAACTGATTTTTAAAATTTAATAAAATGAGTCACAACCCCTGCCCTCAAGGAGCTTATAATCAAAAGGGGAAAGAAAATACTCAAAAGAAGGCAATAAATAAGATAGAAGGAATAAGGAGTTCCCTTCTGTGAAGTTGAATTGAGGCAGAGCAGCAAATGCAAAATGTAATCAGTTTAGAGTCTAGTTTTTCTCTTTGTAAAGGGAGACAATGAGAAGAATTTAGTACTCCATGTTTCATCTCTTCAGTCAGAGCAGGAAAGATCTGGAAGAAGTAGAGTTAGCAGCAGAGTGGTTAGGTTTAGAATGATGAGATTTTCCTAGGCCTATCATGGAATTGAAACTAGGCACCTGAGATGTTGCAACATAAAAACCTTGTTGGGTCTCCATAGGACCATAAGACCTCATAAAGTGGTGAAGAAAATGTACATATATCATCAGGAAAGGCTCGTAGCTCTTTTCCTTTTTTTCATTGACTTCCTTAAAGAAGAAAGAACAGAGATTAAGCAGAAGTAAGTATATGTAGGTCATAATTAATTTGGGGTTTTCAGTTATGTAAATGTCAGAAAATATCAGTAATGGCTCTCAGAGCAAATATTGCTGAACATTTTACAATTGTAGAATAGAAAATTAATGCCATATATGTTAATGAAAATGCTAACTATTTGCCAGGATATCTGGTTGTAGTTGTTTTGGGAATCACAACTTGAATTTTCTTACCTTTGGTGTAATTAAAATCTCAGCTTTATATTAATTTTGTCCACAATTCACTTTCATTTGATGAATTATTCTAAAAATGAATCATTGTTACTTGGACTTAAAATATTGCAAAAAATTTCATGAAGTATTATTAACACAATTAACATTTATAAAAGACTTGAAAACAGTTTGAAATGATAGAAAGATCACACAGTAGGACTTTGTACTATCAAACCTCAATTCACACCTGGTGTTAGACAGACATTTAAATTGGCATATCTAGCCATTTTGTTGAGTAATAGAAATATATTTTATTGAATCTATTCCTTGGCAGCTATGATACCTAGGCAAATGTTCCATCCATCACATCACTGATGAAATGTGCTTTCATTTGGTGTGGGAGAGCTGCTGATAATGGTGTTTTAAAACTTCTCTATTATGTTGATCACTGGCATCTTGCAGCTTACTGATGGCAGCTTTATATCAATCTTCTGCACCAAAACAACATACTCAGTTTCCTATCTTTTCTCAGAAACAAGTGATCTCAATGTACATGTTTACAAAGTCCAGAAGCAAGAAGACTTCTGGAAGAATCTTTGATATTTCCTCTATCTATAGTGAAAAATGAGAATCTGCACAGTAAGTTCAGTCAATCAACATTTATTGAGCCCCTACAGAGTCACACACTGTTCTCAGCACTGAAAATACACAGAGAAGCAAAAGACAATCCATGCCCTTGAGAAGCTCCAGATATAATGGAAGAAACAACAAATACACATCTATGTACAAACAAACTAAATGCAAGATAAATAGAAAATAATCAATAAAGAGAAATAACTAACATTAAAAGATTGGGAAAAGATTCCTGTGGAAAGCAATGCTTAGAAGCCAGGGAAGCTAAGAAAAGTCTAAAGTGGAGACGAGGAAGGAGAATATTCTATTTATGAGAAAACAGCAAATGAAAATAGCCAATCTGTACATGGAATGTTTTGTTTGAGTAACAGCAAAAGGGCCAGTATCAAAGAATCTCTCTGTTTCTGTGTGTGTGTGTGTGTGTCTGTCTGTCTGTCTGTCTGTCTGTCTCTGTCTCTCTGTCTCTCTCTCTGTCTCTGTGTATATGTCTGTCTCTTTCTCTGTTTCTGGTGGAAGAGTGAGATGCAAAAAATAAGAAGACTGTAAAGGTGTGTGAGGGTGGGTCTAAATTTTGAATGCTAAACAGGATTTTATATTTGATCTTGGAGGTGATAATGATGGCATAGAAGCTAGAGAGTTGGCTTTGTAATTAAGAAGCTCTGGGTTCAAATCCTCTGAAATAATATGTGAATATGATTAAGTTATCTAATCTCTTGGTCCCCTTGAGAATTCTATAAAATATATATTGTGGATGAGTTACCTCTCTTCTTTGGTAGAGAGAATTTCCACATGAGAATTTCACTGAACAGGTAACATCATAAGACTATGATCAAATGAATGAATGAAAAAATATATGGATTACCACCAGTCCCTTTCTAGTTAAAGGCTTTGAGATTTTCCACATAGAAACAGAATAATAGAAGAGGAAGATGAGTAAACAAAATAAGTACTGTATCTCAATGGTGCATGCTGGTAATTGATTTAATGAAGGTCTGAATGGTTTCTGGGGGTCCCCAGGAAACTTGGCAGAAGGGATTGTGTTTATAATCTGCTTTAATCAGCTTTAATCTTCCACCTCAGTCTCACCAAGAATTAAGTGATTGATTTTTTGGTCTCTTGAAAGGAAATAATGACCTCCTGGGATGGATCTTGGCAGCTATCCAAACACAAAAAGAAATTGAGAGCTAATGGGCTTTGCTTGAAGGTGGGTTAGTTTTCTTAGTTTAAAGCAGACACTTTTTCTCCCAGTCCCACTCCCCCACATATGCTCCTGTGCAACCTAAATCATGACTGGCTGATAAAGGATCTTCATTTGAAGAGACATTAAGCTATATAGCTTACTTGGCAGGGCCACAATGACCATGGTGAATTCAAGTTATATTAGTTTCAACTCACTGTGAAATGCTTGCCCTGGTCACTGTGATAAAGCAAGTAACCAGTTTTGTTCAGCACCTCCTCTCATTTGTGGGACCTTCACATTCAATCTGTCTTTCCTGGCCTGATGCTGGCCGGGTGCTTTCATGCTTGCCTGCCTGGCATGATCAAAACCTTCCTCCCTGTATCTCCTCTCTCCAGGGTTCCAAATGTGACCTAACTAATAGGATAAACACAACTAGGTTAGTATATAAATGGAATAAGACTGTATTTTTCATTAATAAGGAGGTACTTTATAAACAGTGCCCTATGTTACTTTGCCCATTAGTGATATAAATTGTTCAATTTCGAGCTAGGTAGGAGGGAAGGTAACAGCACAGTAGACATCTGAAGTATATTTTAGAAAATGTTGACCTTTCAATTTCCCTCAAATCAGCTACTTCCCAAATTCTCCTGAACATTACTCAAGTCAACTAAAGTCAAATCAAGGAGCATTTAAAAAAAAAAATGTTTACTATGTGCTAAGTACTGAGCTAAAGCAAAGAGAACACAAAAACAAGCAGAAATAATCCCTGCCCTCAAGGTGCTTACATTTTAATAAATTAAGATATCATATAAATAGAAGCTGGAAATGGGAAGGAGCAGAGATGAAGGTAGCTGGTGAGAAAGAGTGGTAGAAAAAGTCCAGAAAATAAGGCATACAGGCTATAGAGGAATGAAGTCATGACTGGTCAGGGATCCTCCTTAACTGGAGGTTCTAGGAGGAAGTGGAGTGGTGCTGGAGAGGTGAGATGTGGTACTTCCAATGAGGGAAGTTCAGAAGTAAAGACAAGTTTTTCTGTGTCCTTATCCATATCTCTTGTCTCTTAACTCTTAAATTTCTAGGCCATTAGTCCTTTTAGGTTTCACTTGCTTTACTAGCCAAACCAGAAAATATAGTTAGCCATTCTGATGATGCCTTCTCCAGCACAAAGAAAACCTTTTTCCCTTCCCTTTGAGAAATATAATCTGCTTCGATATTCAAATCTAAGTATTTGACATAATAAATTTTCTCTGTTCTTATTATGAAGTTCTAAGCATTGCACATGAAAATGTCAAAAGCCTTGAAGTATTGTATCCATTATCTAATTTCAACTGAGTCCTCAGTGTTATTTAGCAAACTTTTTATCCATATCTTATCTTCCTATCACATTTTCTATAGTGTCTATATCAAATCTCTTCTGTTTCCCTCAAATCCAGCTGCTAACATTTTGAATTAATAGTCCTATCTTCTATTCTACTTCCAAACTGTACAATGCCTCTTCACCCTTTGACTTCAGTCCTTGCTGCTCTATAGAATTTTTCTCTGTAGCCTCCTATCCAACAATAATTATTTTTCTCTAAATATTCAAGCTTGTTGACTCTTCTTTAGCCTTCGGTTTTTGTTCTTTTATCAAATACTAATTCTTGTTAGCATAATATATATATATATATATTTAATTTATAACTAATTCTTAAAATTGATATTTACATAATATATAAGTATCAATTTTAAGAATTAGTTATATTGATGCAATTTGTTTTGAGGCTTTAAAAATCTACTGATAAATAACCATCATAGTTGATTTCCTTTAAAAATGCTAAACAAAATGGTCTGATATAAATATAGAGACTATGATTGACAAATCTATTTATTTAACTGACCATTTGTTAAGAGAAAGAAAGTGGATTTAATTTCAACCAGTTGGAACTAGCTTAAGCCATTATATTTGACATAAATTCTTCCATTTTTTAATTGTTTCTTTCATTTACATTTTTGTAGTCATTCTGTATGTTATTCTTTGGAATCTGCTTTCTTCCCTTTGCAACAGTATCAGTGCAAGTCTTCTAATAGATGTCAATCCATATGATATAATATTATTTCATTACATTCATATAAGGATATTGTTTAATTCAATAACTGGACTTCTAGTTTCCAGCTTATTTCTATTACATATAGCAAATAGTATCATTTGACTTTGTTCATATTCTTTCATTATTGAAATTTTCCTCCTCTTTCTTCTCTGATACAACCACTTCATGGCTCAATTCCATTGAGTTCAATAAATACTTACTAAATACTTTTAAAATGCCAAGTATCTTGTTAGTTGCTATGAATAAAAAAGGAAAAAAATGCCTGTCTCCCATCCTTCCACATTCTATCATGAATACTTATCTGTAGATAAGTAACACTGTTGAAATTCAGAGTAGGTGTTAAATAAATATGTATTGGATGAATCAGTTAATCAGTGAGGATATGGAAGCAACTGGACATGTTTAGTTTGGATAAAAGTATACTTAGAGAGAACATGCTATTGTCTTCAAGTGTATTTGAAGGACTTCCTTGTGGAGGAAGATGAACAATGACTGAAAGTTTTAGGGGTAATTTTAGGACCAATATCAGAAAAAAACTTCAAATTTCTTAACAATTGCTAACAATACAGTTATTTTCCAGTTGTTTCCAATTCTTTTGTAACCCTATTTGGGCTTTTCTTGGCAAAGATTCTAAAATAGTTTGCCATTTCTTTCTCTAGATCACTTTACAGATGAGGAAATGGAGGCAGGTAGGATTAAGTGACTTACCAAGGGTCACAGAACTAGCAAATGTTTAAGATCAAATTGGAACTCAGGAAAATAAGTTTTCTGTAGCTGCCTAGAATTCTATCCATTGTGGCCCCCAGCTCTGCTTCCTTAACAAATGGAGCCCTCTAAAATTGGGAATTGCTGACAAAAAACACAGTAGTTTCCTCCTCCTTGTAGTATTTCCAGTAGAAGCTGGACATAAAGTATGTTAAAGAGGCAATTTAGTGGTACAGGGTTAGAGTACTATTCAAAAGTCAGAAAAATCTAAGTTCAAATCTGGCCTCAAATGCTTATTAGTAGAAATCCCAGGCAAGTCATTTAACTTCCCTATGACTCAGTCTATAAAATAATAATAGTAATAATAAACAAGGTGGTTTTGATGAGCAAATTAGAAATCTATAGTATTTTGCAAATCTTAAGGACTTATAAATGCTAGTTATTATTATTATTGTCATGTTATAACAAGGAATCTTTTTGCATTCTGGGCTGGACTAAAAAAACCATTGAGGTCTCTGCCAACTCTGAATTCTGTGATTCTTTGAGTAAATATAATATAATTTGAGGAGAGAAAGAGGGCACAAAACTTATAATTGTAAAGAAAATGGATAAACATAATTACATAAATATTTAAGATTTTCAAAGTGTTTCACAAATACTTTCTCATTTGATCTTCAAAACACCCCCTGGAAATGTGGGTGCTATTATTTTTCTACTTTAACATTTGAGGAAACTGAGGCATACAAAGGTTAAGTGACTTTCTAAGAGTCACACTGCTAGTAAAGATCTGAGACTGGATTTGAACTCTATCCATTGGGTCACCTGATTGCTTCAAATAAAGCTCATTCAAATGTCTTGTCTTAAATATCATTGTAACTGATGTTCCAGAACTTAAGGTCTACTTACACAAACCAGATACAATCTTTGGGACCTCTGCAACACATTCTTTGACCTCTCCTGGAGGAAAGAAGATAAGCACCTACTATGTACAAAGCCCCAAATGAAATAATATCTCCATGGAACTTAGATACCAAAAAGATATAACAGTTATTATGGGTCAAAGTCCGGAGTCTCCACAAAAGAAAGAACTAAGAAATGTGGACAATAAAACCTAAAAGACATCCTATCTCCTTTCTTATGTATCTTTTATAATTTACAACCTTGTAGGCTGTTAGTCTGAAGACTGAAGCACCAAATTTTCAGTATTAAACACCCTCTTAAACTTCCTCTAATTGCTAGTCTTTCTTAGAGACTAGTCTGACAGCTATGGCTTTACTAAATTCTTTTGTGACTATAAGAGAATCTTTGAATTCTTTCAAACTAATTATGAACCACGACTCTCACACATTTCAATTATACAGGTAAACAAATATGAAGTGATTTGAGATGGGCGTGAGATTTAGAAACCTCAAGAAATAGAGAAAGTTTCTTAGAGGAGGTAACATCTAAGCTAATCTTGAATGAATGAGCATTTATTAAGTACTTATTAAATATCCAGCTAAATGTAAATTTGGGGATATAAATTTTAAAAAGTGAGATAATTCATGTTCTCAAGAAACTTATGCTCTTACTAGGGGAAGACAGCACATCTAATATTCAGTTGCAGAATCAATAGAAAGGCCAATATTTACTAAAAGCTCTTCAGAAGGATAGATAGAAAAGACCAGGGATCCTTTGCTATGTCAATAGATCAAATAACAGTGCTGGGACCCTGTAAGTTATAGAGACAGAACAGAGTGGATGGCCTAGAGAATGTTAGAAACCAATTGCAGGGCAAATAGTAAGGACTCGTGGTCTTTGATTTCACTGGAATGAATGGAGTTGGTGATTTCCATGTCATCTGAGCCGTATGAGCAAATAAGCAGGCCAGATGGGTTTTGAGCAGCACCAAACCAGGGAAAGAAGAGAGAAGTGAAGGTATGAGAGGGAGAGTGCATCTTAGTGGCAGTGTATCTTTCAGCTTCCTAGTCATCATGCAGGGATTTAAGACAAAGGTAAGAAAGGTAAGTACATTCAAGGTATGGAGATTGTTGTTCTTTTTTCTTTGTTCTTGAAGAGGATCAATGAGGCAAAAAGGGTGATGTTTTTTGCAAGTGAAATGAATTTAAGTGAGGCAGGACTGTGCAAAATCATCAGACTCACTCTCTCCTCCAGTGGCAAGGTATAGGTCAGGATTTTATATCTTATACTAAGGGTAATAGGGAGCTATTGAAGATCTCTGAGCAGAAAAAGGACAGTCAGACCTGTGTCTTAGAATGATTGTTTTGGCAACTCTGTGGGAAAATAGACTAATGGAAGAAAGAAGCTGAAAGCAAGGAGGTATTATAAAAATTCAGACAAAAAGTGCTAAAGCCTAGAAGTATTTGAAATGCTGTCACCTGTAACACATGACAAATCAAAAAAGGATCAGATTTGCTTTCCTTGATTCTAGAGGAAAGAACTAGGAAGAATTGGTAGATGTTGCTGTGAGGCTGATTTGAGTTTTTTATGAGAGAAACAAATCTTTGTAACAGTAACAATTGTCTTGAAGTAGTTTCATTTTATCTCAGCTTTACCTCTTTATTGGATATTTTCAAGCAGAGAATGTTACTAGTGATGGACTCAATGGCCTTTAAAGTTCATCTTATTCTAAGGTTGTATAATTCTGTGAATTAATGAGATAGGTTTTTGAAATCCTGTTCAAGCCTGAGCTTTTGTTTCTTTTCTACTTAATTCAGAATTTACTAACTGATACCCTGTTGGGTGCTGTTGGGTGGGAAGAATGGGAGGAAGCTCTCCTCATTTTCTCAATACTCCTCAGTTTCTATTGGAATGGATTCCCACTTTGTTCTGCCTAATGCCCCTGAGACAAATGTTCTGAGTCATTTAGTATAATGGGAGATAATAAATACTTGTTGATTATTTTATTTTGTAATACATGACAAGACCTAATTGATTATTAGCATTAATAATCAATTTATTTAAATAGATAATTTTATAAATTATAGCTCATAGATATTTAATAAAAGGATGGTCATTTGGCTTTCTTTTGTTAATCAAAGAGAAATCATGGAGTTCTCTCAAAGCTTATATGCCCTTGGATGAGTAGGTATTCTCAACAGTGAATAACTCTTGTAACAATGAGAGAATGAATATTGCAATGAAAGATTGGCTTTCATTTGTGGCTTTATTTGTGTCACTTTTATTCCTTTCTACCCAGACTACCTCCAGTCTTGGGTAATCTAGACAAAAGGATATACCCCCACCTAACAAGTCTGAATAGAACTCAATGGGTCAGAATTCCCCTAGATTACATTTTCTTTGTAAGGTCTTCTGGTTGGTAACAATCCCACCTAGATATGGTCTAGGTGAGGTAACTTTTTGGACAAGGTCAGTAATCTCTTTGAGAGACTGGACTTTGAATGAGGAAATAGGAAAGCAAGAAAAATCCTAAATTCTCCTTCTCCAATATTAATTGGTTATTAATATGAGAGAGCTATTCATTCTTTCATTCTCCTATTTGATTCTTTTGAGATATAATATCCTCAAAGAACCAGTATTCATTATCAATCAACAAGAGGAAGATAGAAAATGATTTAATCTTTGATCATCAAGAAATGTACATTCTACTGAACAAAGTTTCCCCTTGTAGAAGATACCCTGTGTCTGTAAAAGCATGTCCTAAAAGTCTTAATGCAATTATAAGCTGTTAATTTTTTAAATGCATTGTAATTTTTGAAATGTTGCATGTAAGGGAACTATATAACATGTTCTTTCCTGCTATGTCTCCAACACAACTCCCCTTTCTTTACCTTTTGAATGTGATTTTCCTTCTGGTCCCTCCCATTCGCTTCATGGATTAGTTGTTATAAGTGCTTTCAGTTCTTAGATTGGTTAAAATTTTGGCCATTAATAATAAAGGAAGCATTATTTTTAGAGGGCAACTCTCAGTTCTATTTCTTCAGTCCCAACTTTTTTTTCTCAAACTTGCTCCAGACTCACTTTTAAAAAATTGTATACTGAAGACTTTCTCCACTGGAGAATAAAACCCAGCAAATCTGAAATCAGGGGCATGCTGGTAAATACTTACAACATGCTCTCTGAAAAAAAACTGTATACATGACACACTTTGAATAAGCTGCTTTATTAAGATTTTTTTCACTGTCTTAAGTCTAGACAATCAACAAAACCATAAATCAAACCTTGATTTGTAGCATTTACTTATTTTTGAGTTATAAATGCTAATATTGAAATTTTAACAATCACCTGATTCACACTAGCTTTCATGCTTCTATAAAGCCAGCCTTATCATCTATTTGCCTTCCTATCATTTCACCTCCTCCTTCCTCAGGCATCTTTATTTCTCACCACCAAAATCCTTGGCAGTGTCAGTTCATACAACATCAGAAATGCATTGATTTTATCAGTAGAAATCACAGTAAAGAGTACTTAATACAAAGTGTTAAGTAAAAGTACAAAGTAAATGTACTTAATACCTGCTTTGCTCTTTTATCTTAAGAATTATGAGACCTTTTCTAACTTGTAGCTGAAATTTCCTTTTTATACTTTCCTTACCTATTAGAATGTGAATTCTTATAAGCAGAAATTTTCTTAGTTTTCTATTAGCATTAGTGCTTAGCAAAGTACTTTGTACATAGTAAGCATTCAGTAAATGGTTTTTGACTCATTCTATTAATAACTCCCCATTCTCCTAGCTCCCTCACACTCGTTCATTAAAAACAAACAAACAAAAAAAAAAAAATCTTCCCTCCCTTGCTGGAAATAGGGCTCATTATTTTCTTATATCTAGTGTTTCTCTTTCAAAGGTATGGAGCACAGTCGAGGTTCATCTAACAGAATGAAAATCACTGATTTTAGCATGCAGGTGAGGATAAAGTAGTCCTCCTTTTCAGCTTCCTGTTCTAAATGTTAGGCCACATGGCCTGAGGAGGATTGGGAACTGGGGGAGAAACACAGCAATAAAAGGATTCTTTTTTATTTGAGAAAATGGAAAATAATTAAAGGCCATGATATCTTCTGTCTGTCATAAAGCCCAAGGCCTATAGCCTGGGCATCATGTTTATAAGAAGGGAGGACTGACTTATGTGTATGGCATTAATTCAAACCAAAGGAAGCTGTTTCATTACTGTGTCACCCCAGGCCTTGAAGTAGACTGATCAAGTTTGTGTCAGCAAGACTTAGAGGGCCAGCCTCAAGTGTGTGGGCCCTAAAAAGCCTTGGGTTTACATGTGACATTTTAATGCTGAGAAAAAAGAAACATGCCAGAGTGAAGTATAAAAAGAAAGTCAGAGGCAGGTGTTGTCCTAACAACTGCATAAACTGAAATGAGTAAAAAGTAGCCCTGGGGAAGCATTCTACCCCTTTGCTATCAGAGAGAGCGCATCCTTAGGCAGACAACTACTACCCACTCTGGGTTTATAGCACCAGCAAGAGTATTCAACCTTGGGCTGCTCCTGAGCATTTTCTTTTATAAATTTCTTTTATAAAATCATTATTTTAAGCAAAGACCATTGCTTATTTTGTGGTTCCCATCGAGCTTCAAAACATACTCTATATATGAACACTAACTTATTAAGTGGCCACTGCTGGCTAGAGAGTCCAGTCAAATTATGTCATCCATTTGAGATACTTCATGGCATAAGCACAGTGCTCATAGGCCCATAGTTCCCGAGGAAGTAATAAGATGATGGCAACATAGGAAGCTTTCAGGGAAATCCAATATCTGAACACAATATGAGATTGTAGCCAAAACCAAATAAGAATAGATTCATTTTGTTTTATTTCCCACTTTGTCACCTGCTTCTTTGGGAAAGGAAAAAAACCCTAAATATGATAAATTAGAATCTTTGAAACAGCTCTGAGTATAGACTGACCAACATTCCTCTGCATCTCTGTATCTACCATTGTTAGATGAATTCTTTAAGATGGAGGCTCTGTGGTATCCTTTTCTCTATGCCATCCCTAACACAGACATGTTTTTTTTTCTTCCAATACTCAGTACTTCTCAGATTTTAACAAAATGTTTTATTGAGAATTTAGTTGTGATTTCTTAAAAATCAAAAAGATGAGTTTCCTAATATATCAGAGCCATAGAAGAAAAACAGACCTCTCAATTTACAGATGAAGAAATTGAGACTCAGAAATCTTCCTAAAGTCTCTCATGTAGTAAGTAGCAGAGCCAGAATTTGAGCCCAGTTTCTTCTCCTCCAAGTCTCGTGCTCTTTCCAAAATTAAGGATTTTGTATAATTACTCTATGTAAGACAGATTTACCTACAAAAATCAGAACCATCATTTTAAAAATAGTACACAGTAGCTATCAATAATACATAAGAAGTGCTCAGTATATGCATATGGAATGTCTCCTGTGCCTGATTCTCTTAAGGACCCTGCTATTTTAGTAAGATCTTATATGGTCTTGGGTTGGCTAAGATGAGAAGAATGACAATTCAAACATTTTTTTTATTGTAAATCAATGTAATCAATGCGTTCATTTTTCAATTTATTCATTGCCAAATAAACATTTTGGTTGGGTTTAAAAAAGTCACTTTTAGAAATTGAAGAAAACTGAGCTAGCTTTTCTTGTCAAACCAGTTGAATGAAGTTAAAATTAATTTACTGTAACATTGATTTTCAAAGAACTGAAAAAGTCCTTCATAGGTTGGAAAAATACCTTTGGGATTTCAGAGTACATCTGCCAAAATGAAGATAATCTGTAGCTAATTTATTATAATTTTCTTTTTTTTCCCCTGGGCCTGATTAACTAGAAAAAAATATTATTGTAGCTACAATATGTAAAGTACTATGGAGAATACAAAGAATAAATATGGTCCCAGCACTCATGGAACTGACATATATTGAGTGTTTAAATTCTCTTTACCTGAGTCATAGAATGATAATGTTATAAGAGATGGTAGAAATCACATAATCCAAACTCTTCCCTTTATTAAATAATTATCTACTAAAGTTTTAGAGAGGATATGAATGAAGTATCCAAATTAGTTAATTATCAAGAACTAGAACTCTGAACTACTGGATCCTGATTCAGTGCTTTGCCTTTCTTTGTTTCTTTATTTGTCTTTTCTGTAGCAAATACTGTTTTTTAAATGTGATTTTTCCAAATAACTGATGCTCTAAACTCAAATCTGTACCTGGAAATCACTCTGACCACCTTCTGCTTTGTATACTTCTCCCCGTGTTAAGGAATAGAATGTACCGGGCAATTTTGTTAATGATGGATGATGGGACAAAATAGAACACATCATTTTTCTATAGCTCTTTTGATTCTGCACAGTTGATAGGAGTGGGGAATAATAAAGCCAAACTTTCTTTGATCAAGGAATGAAAGCATAAATTGAATGGAAGAGCATGTTTTTGCAAAATTTTATTCTTATGATTTGAAAAACATATAAAACAGTATACTCATTGTTCATTTATAAACTAGTAAAAATGTCATTCCCTTGTATGTCAGTATTATGTAAGGTATAGATAGTATTTTATTTGGTTTCATGGAATATGATTATTCAATGTTGGCCCAAACAACTGAATTAACCTACATTAGAAATGTTTCTCATGCACTCTTCATGAAAATGCACTTCACAATGGCATTCTAATAATGACTTGTCAGGTTGGGAGGTCACCTTGTATGTATATAGACAAAAATATGGATATATGCATATGCATTAGCTATCTTTAGAGCTCCTATCATCAGTCTGGTTCTTCTCTCTTACTTCCATAGGAGAAAATGCCAGATCTGAAAATGAAATCAGTGAATTTGGGAGATTTGATGAGAAAGAACATTTTTTTCACTAATCTTTATCTGAAAGTAAGCATTTTCTTAATATACATATATATATACAAACATATAAACAGACATATATACATATTGATAAATTTTATATATATATATATATGTAGACTCACATACACACACACTATTTTGAGAATGGGTTCATAGGTCATACTAGACTACCAAAGGAGTCTGATACAAAAAAGGTTAAAAAGCCCTGCTTCAGATTATCTCCCCTTTTAAGTGAATACCAACCAGGTCTCTGAATTTGGTTCTCTGAATGAAGTTCAGTATTTCTTGTAATGGGTTCTCAAGGTCAGAAGAAGATATGGTTCAGGATTCATTGTGATGATGTCTTACATAAGTCTGCCACACTCTTTTGATGATGTCTGTCTGGATCAGTGACTCTAAATATGAGATGAAAGTGACTAAGGTAAAATATAGAACATAAAGACAGTTGCTTATTTTGTTTGTGATGTCTTCAGTAGACAGCTGATGTACCAGAGTTAAAAATTAAGTCTGCCACTAGGTATGACTTATCAATTAAAACATAGGGGGATACTTATTGAAGAGTATAAGATCCCTTTTCAGATCTTATCTCACTGGCTAATTCTTAACTCTGGCTTATTCACCCAGCTAGTAATGACTTTCCTCTGAAATGATCATATATTTATCTTGTATATATATTTTAACAGACTGTATGTGTGTATGCTGGATTTTTTTTAAATATATGTAAGCTCTTTGATTTTAGAGATGACTTCATTTTCATATTTCTGCCCCTAACACAAAGCATAGTGCCTGAAACATAGTAGGTACTTAATAAATGATCCTTCTCTTCTCTTTCCATTCACTTCTTTGCAGTTTGATATTTTTACATTCTCTTCTGTTGTATCTTCAACTTGTTATTTTAGAAGATTTACCCTGGAAAATTGGAAAATTGTTGCAGACTGGTGTGGGTGTGAGTATAAGTGTAGATGTGATTTACTGTGGAGATTGGGGAGAAAAGAAAGAAAATTTTATAGGAGTTCTCATTTGTTGGACTTTGTGGATCTCCATCTCTTACAGAAACAAAACAATGGACTAATACACAATATCAAAGGAAAATAGAAGCATAATTATAGTATTAATGCCAAATTTAGTTGAATTCAAAAGCATTTATTAAACATCTACTATAAGACATTGTGTTAATCTGGGGGAATATGAAAAAAAAAACTTTAACAGAGACAATTAGGTGGCATAATCAATAGAACTCTGGGCTGAGTTAAAATATATCCTCAGATAGTTATTAGCTCAGTAACCCTGACCAAGTCAATGAACCTGTCTACCTTAACTTACTCAACTGTAACATGGATATCATAATAATAATTACCTCCTGGGATTGTTGTGGGGATCAAATAAGACAATATCCCTAAAGTATGTAAAAGAGTTCCTATCACACAGTCTGTTTTGTTTCTTTCTTCCTTAAAAATCTCAGCCTTTAAGCAGTTTACATTCTGTTATTCTAAGTTAACCACAAAATATGGTCAAGACATCCTCAAATTATCTTCACTTCCAAAATAAGTTTGCATCATTGCTTTTTAATCAGAGCTGGGTTACAATACTGAAAAGTAAGTGTGTCCAGGAAGTTATCATGAAAAAATCCAAACATCTAAGTAACTATTTAGACTAGTACTAAGCAGTAGTACTCTGTTGAGTTCATTCAAATAGACAGAAAATTGGGTAGATCCTGGCCTCCTTCTAACTTACCAAGGAATTGGAAGTGTATTGATCTATATGATTCTGTAAAATGTTTGACTCTTCTTAAAGGAGATTGCAAGGCAGAGGGAAGGAGGATTGTAAGGAGGAGGTAGAGAATCTGGAACTGAAAATTTTTAAAATGTCAAAATTGCTTTTACATGTAATTAGGAAAAAATAAATTTTTTTTTTTAAAAAAATATGGTTAACTCTTCACAAATGCACTCTGAGGCACAATCATTATGGAAAACATGTGAGTAACACATGATAAAATCACAATCCTTAAGAAGTAAACAGGCAAAAACCTAAACATAATTAGATTTTTCGACAATCTGTAACTTATAGTAGTAAGAAGCAAATCCCACCAATGCCACCACATAGATAATAGGATCACAAAATTAGAGTATCTAGTCCAAGCCTCTCCTACGGTAGATGAGGAAATTGAGGGAGGATAAATAACTTGTCCAAGAAAGTGATAGAAGAGATTTGAGCCCAAGACCCTTGACTTCAAATCCAGTTCTCTTTCCACTTCAGTACCTTGCCAAGCTGGGATTTACAAGGAACTTTATATACTCATCTCATTTGACCCTCCTTGCCATGTTGGGATTTACAGTTTATTTACAAAGAACTTTATATATTTTCCTCACAACCACAAAGTAGAAAGTAAAAGTATTATCCCAATCCAGCATGCTGATGAAGAAATTGAGCCTCAAGATCATGCAGTTGGTGGCACATTTAGATTCTGAATTTAGATCTGGTAATGCGAATTCTAGCACTGTCTTGAATCGTTTGGAGTTTATTTTAGTTTGCGACTAGGATTTCATAAATGTGGAAATTCCCCTAATCTATAATGATGAGAATTGACTGTGATACTCAGAAGTCAAGAGTTTTGCTCATGAACACACAGTAAGCTTTTGTCAGATACAGGACTAAAATCCCAAATCTGTATATTGTGTCTCCTCAATTCAACTGAAATATTCCTTAAGAATGAGAATTCACTTCAATTCAACAAATATTTAATAATATTCTATGTATAAGGGATGGCACTAAATACTGACGAAAAGATGTTGTTAAGAAAGAAGGGGGCAGCTAGATGGCACAGTGGATACAGCACTAGTCCTGAAGTCAGGAGTTCAAATCTGGCCTCAGACACTTAATACTTCCTAGCTTTGTGATCCTAGACAAATCACTTAACACCATTTGCCTCAGCAAAGAAGAAGAAGAAGAAGAAGAAGAAGAAGAAGAAGAAGAAGAAGAAGAAGAAGAAGAAGAAGAAGAAGAAGAAGAAGAAGAAGAAGAAGAAGAAGAAGAAGAAGAAGAAGAAGAAAAAGAAGAAAGAAAGAAAGAAAGAAAGAAAGAAAGAAAGAAAGAAAGAAAGAAAGAAAGAAAGAAAGAAAGAAAGAAAGAAATCTATAATCTAGGGAGCAAATTAACACATCTCCCTTTTGATGTTGGACCTCTTTGAGAATGAAGGATGAACAATAACAGTAACAGCAACAATAACTGTACCCTGCTCAGGAAATTCTAGTAGCACTCTCTTGTCTCTTGAATAAAACATAAATTCCTGTTTGGTCTTTAGAGCTCTTCATTAGTTAAATCTAAGCTATTTCTACATACTATGCATTGCACTCAAGCTAAATCTACTTTCTGTTACTCATCCATAGCATCCCATCTCCCATCTTAGTCTTTGTAGGCTTTCATGCCTGGAATGTACTCTATCTAACTTCAGTCTTTTACAATCCTAGCTTCTTTTAAGGCTCAGCTCAAGTTTCATCTCATACTTGAGACTGGTCCCAATTAGTACAAATAATGAATCTACCTGGAGGCAGCTCATGGCAAAATAGATAAGAGTGCTGAGTGTGGAATCAGGAAGACCTGAATTCAAATCCAATCTCAGATATTTACCAGATATATTACCTGAACAAGTCATTTAATTTCTTTCTGTCTCAATATCCTCAAATGTAAAATGGAAATAATAGAACCTACCTTCCAGAGTTGTTTTAAGAATCAAATGAAATAATATTTGTACAGCATTTTGTATAGTATCTGGCATATAGTAAGTACTCCTTTCCTTATCTGAAATGGTCACATTATTTGAATTAGAAATGAATATTTCCATTGGATTAAAACCAATTACCAATCATAATTGTGATTTCAAATAGTATGAATTCAAATTCATTCAATCATTAAAGAATTTTCACTATTAATTCAAACCAAATACTACCTGTGATTCTAATCCCACCCATACTAAAATGTAATTTGTATTTACTTTACAGTGTATTTTATATTTACCTATAGGTGTAAATATTGTTTCTCCTATTAGACTGTAAGCTCTTTGACGAGAGATAATACTTTGTTTCTATCTTTTTATGTCTAATAGACATTAGCTCTAGACAAGAGCCTATTAGACAATAGGCTCTAGCAGAGGGCCTGGCATATGGTAGATATTAATAAATGATTATTTATTGATTGATTGACTTGTTGGAAGTCAAATGCTTGGACAGATAAAGCTTCTTACCCCTTTCATTAATTATTGCCTTATGATTGAGAATCAAAGTCAAAGACAGGCCCATGAATGACCTTGGTGCTCACTATGTTCAAATGTTATTTCTTTGGCTAGCTTCCTGGTACTGGACTTGCTTCTTTCTCCCTGGAGACAAGTGCATAGTGGTAGCATTTAAAAAGCATTTTGTTAAAAAAAAATACAACTGTGGTTTGCCTAGAGCAGAAATTATGTGTGCTTTTGCTTCTCTTTGTAAATAATTGAATTTGTCTCTTAAGTTCAGAAAGTTCAAGATTCCTTTTTTATATGTGGAGCTGACTGGTTCTGTTTTCTTCATATATGCACCAGACTGTAATCTAGGCAAAGAAATAGTGTGCAGTTGAAATTTCAGGAAGAATGATAGAGGAGATTGACATGTCTTCCTTAGAAAAGTTATTTTTAAACAGAGAGAATGCCTGTTCTCATGCTGAAAAGGCCTTTAAAAAATACTACTGGGATTGAAAAATCGGTGGGTGTAATTCCCATCACCTGAGATACTTGTGAATATGAGTTGTTGGTGCCATCTGCTGCTTGCAAACAGCTATTGAGGAGATGCTATTTGAATTATGAAAAGGTGATATGTATGGGAGCTTGAGAGGGTCTCCTTAAAGAAGTCCCAGAGGCAATGTCGCATCATTCCAAGTCATGGGTATTTATAAGGACAGCAGATTACTGATATTTTCTGCTTCACTCAACCCACATCTCTCTTTTTCACCAAGGAGAAGCTCCTCCAAGTCTTTGCCTACAAATTATTGAGCAACTGTTTTGGATAGTGCAATGCTGATTAAAGACAAGACTTCCTCTTTCTTCCTGACTCTGAGTCCAGAATATGGCTCTCCTACTCCATACTGACTGTAAAAACTGGGAAACTTTTTCACATTTCAAAGGACTATGTAGGGGGGAAGGGTGAGAGATTGATGAAATAGTCTTTGAACTATTTTTTGGTGGGTTTCTATTTCTATGGGTTCATCAAAAGCAGAAAAACCATATAATAGCTCCCATTAATATAGCATTTTGAAGTTTATAGAGAGAATCTGGGGTTATTCTCTAAGACTAGACTTGCAAAGTTTAAGAGCAATTGTTAATCCACATTAGTAGGAGTAAGGTTGTTGTTATTGTTTATTTGTTTGGTTTTTAGATTTCAAAAATTCATTTTTCCCCCCGATGTGAAACAAAGATAGGATGGTTTAAAGACAAGGAAACTAAATTTTTGATTAATTTGTGGAAACATACTCACATTCTCTTTCACATTCACTCTCTATACTTCAATTTTTGAAGCAAGGTCGTTGATTGGACTGGCCCTAAGGCTTCAAATGAGAGGGAGAAAGAGACATTTCACATTAGAGACCACCCTCTTAACGTACATATGCAGTGTTCATGTAATTTTCCCTGCTCCCTTCAATAGGTCCAGTCTCTTTACCAAGAAAACCCCAATGAGGTCATTAAAAACTGGACATAAATGAAGAAAAAACTGAACAAAGAGCATACAGCTGTAAAACATAGAAACTCAAACACAAGTCCAGGATAAATTCATTCTTTTTTTCTACTTTTAGAAGAGCTGACCCTATTCTCTGTGCCTTTGGGGAAGGCAATTACTTTTCTTAGCCTAAACATTTTGATCTTTATTTTTTGGTTGTTGTTTGATTTTTATGAGGCAATTGGAGCTAAGTGACTGCCCTAGGGTCACACAGCTAGTAAGTATTAAGTGTCTTTGGCCAGGTTTGAACATAGATCCTCCAGACCCTGGAGTTATGCTCTATCCACTGGACCACCTAGCTTTTCAAATATTTTCATCTTTATAATAACAGAATAGACTAGAATATTCCTAACATCCTATCAAAAGCTAACATTCTGTCTTTCTACCTATGAATCGTGTATACAAGTTAATCTTTCTGTAGTAATAATACAATTAGCCAGAGAGTATGAAGAAGAACCTGAGTGAGTATAATGTTTGAACATCTATTATTACCCTTGGGGGTTAAATTATGGAGGCTTCAGGCCATTCTTTCAGCCCTAGTTAACATTGTAGTACCTATACATATGATGAACACCTTCAAAGATAAGCATCCTTTCCCTTCCATGCTAGGAAGTGGGGTTGGGTGGGTGGGAGACGGGAGTAAGGTAGAAAGGAGAAAACTAGCATAATTCAATTTGAAGGAACTCTTCACATAAAATGAAAATTTCTATGAAATAGACTGTGTCTAAATCTAGTAAAAAGAGCTAAAATCTCAATTCAGATGTTTTCTACTGGTATTATCATAGATACTTAGCCTCTCAAATTTTGTTTCTCCATTTTTACAATGAGCATAATAAACTTGTACTATCTACTTCACAGAGTTGTAATGAGGAAAATACTTTTTTTTTCAAACCTTTGTCTTTTTGCATAAATAAAGGGACCTGTGAATTCTTCAGTATAAAGATTTCTAGGTAAGAAAACCAACCACTCCCAGGACAGACTGACTCTGTCTTGTGTATTACAGACTCAAAAAATTGCTTGGGGGTCCTGAGAAGGATCATTCTTGTGTCAATATTAGTCTAGCACAGTATCTGAATTCATGTCTTCCTAACTTTGAAGCCATTTCTCTATTCTGCCATCCTGCTTGCTTTATAAATATGAATTGCTATTAATTTTTGATTTTTTCAATATTGGGAACTCTGGATAAGGAAATTTCCTATATTAGAGAGTCAATTAAAATGTATATATAATTCAGTTCAATTGAACAATAATTATTGACTACTTGCCTGATATCAGGCACCATGTTTGATGCTAGGAACAAAATTAAATGCTTTCAAGGAGATTATATTCCACTGGATATCTGTTGAGGAAAAAGCTACAGCAATTCTTTTCTTCTAAAGATAATTGGTTCAGTTTACTTTCAACTGGGCTGAATTGGCATAAGCTGTGTATAGAAAAAATTTTGTTATGCTGTTGCAAAAATTTCAGATTTATTTTCTATTGAGTAATTCAAGTGGGAGCAACATAGAGTGTTTTTTGGTTTGTGTTTTGATAGCACAGCTAACAAATAGGCCAAGTGATTTGTTAAGGGAAGTGTTATTCCATCCATTCTATCTAGATGACATAGAAGAGATTACTGAATACAGCTCAATAACCAGATATCCATATTTATAGTTATGAGATTCATTGTTACTAAATTTATTTTTCTTGATTATGAAGAGACTGTATTTTAAAAAGGCCAGCTAAGTGGCCAGAGTGCCAGGATAGAGTGGATAGAGTACCAGACCTAATGACAGGAAGATGAATTCAAATCTGGCCTCAGAGACTTATAAACTGTGTGACCTATGCAAGTCAATTAACTTTTTTTTTCCTGAGGCAATTGGAGTTAAGTGACTCGGGCAGAATCACACAGCTAGGAAGTACTAAGTGTCTGAGGCCAGATTTGAAACTCAGTCCCACCTGACTTCATAGCCGGTGTTCTATCCACTGTGCCATCTAGCTGCCCTTCAATTAACTCTCTTTACTTGGTTTCCTCATCTGTAAAATGATCTGGAAAGGAAATGGCAAACCATTCCAATGTTTTTGTCAAGAAAATCCCAAGTGAAGTCATGAAAACTCAGACACCACTGAAAAAATGACTGAAATATTTAAGGCAGTTCTAAATCAGCTGATAATGATTCTAATGTATCTTTTAGAAATTTGAGACAATTTTATCTTAAGTGACATAATGACAGAACTTGATTGGAGCTAAGGACCTGAACATCCAATTCTTCTTAGTTATACACCAGAGTAACTCTTACTATTGCATTCTCAAGTGGTTGTCCAACAATCTCTGAAAGCAGTCAATTCTTCTGAGATGAAACTCTAATTTTTAAGAAGTTTTCCTGACACCAAGTTAAATCTGTTTGGGGTTTTTTTGGCAACTTGTTCTCATTTCTTCATGTTCTGCTCCAGAGAGTCAAATAGAATATCTAAACCTTCTGCTGTATCTCAACTCTTCAAATACCCTGAAAATATCCAATGTAACATTCCCTTCACCCCCTCCACCCTCTCCAATTTTCTGTCTCTAGCCTAAAAGGTCCAGATGTTCTAAAAAATAATATTTTTAATTTTTTTAAATTGAACATTTTCTCTTCTTTTTGTATCTTCCATTGAGGGGATAGGAGGATAAGGGGAAGAAACTTGTAATAAATCCTCACAGTCAAACAAAGCAAATTTCCAAATTAGCTATTTAAAAAAATGTCTCATTCTATATTTTGAGTCTATTGCCTCTTTGACAGGAAAGGTGAAATAGAATAAACATTTAGCTGACCACTATGTGCCAAATATTGTACTAAGTGTTTTGTGGATATTATTCCATTGATCCTTGCAGCAATCTGGGAGGTAGGTGCTATCATAATTCCTTTTTACAGTTGAAGAAACTGAGATAGAAATAGATTAAGAAATGTATCCAAGTCATACAACAAATAATTATCTGTGATTGTATTTGAACTCAGGTACTCCTTACTTCAGATTTTCACTCTCTGCTACACCATCTAGCTACCTAACAGGATACAGATAACATGCTTTGTTATCAGTCTTCAAAATCATAATTAGTCATTGTATTTATCAGATGGTTTCAGAGAAAGATGGTAAAATTTAAATAGATGATGTTGAATGAAGGGAGCAGAATCAGAACAATTGGTATAACACAACATTTCCAAGACAAATGACTAATCTTCATATGACATGCATTCATAATGTTTTCATGTCCTGATTGCCCACCTAGAGATATTATCCAGCGTGCTATTGTACTTTTTAGATATTAGCACCCAGAACTGAACATAGTACTCCAGATGAGATCTGATAAGGGCAAAATACAATGCCTTTCAAGTTTGTTGTTGTTATTTAGTCATATCTGACTCTTTGTGGAACCCCTCTTTTTGGAAGATTTTCTTGGCAGAGATACTAGAAGGGTTTGCCACCTCCTTCTCTAGCTTATTTTACAGATGAGGAAACTGAGGCAAATGGGATTAAGTGACTTGTCCAGGGTCACACAGCTAATAAGTATCAGGGGCTGCATTTGAATTTAAATCTTCTTGACTACAGACTTGGCACTCCATCCATTGTTCTACCTCGCTGCCTATCTTATCACTTGTCATTTCCCTATATTTTTCTACTGTTCACCAGGGACTCTGGATCCAGACTGGAGTGGATTTTAAATGTTAACTAGTCCTATATTCTCATTTTACAGATAAGGAAAGTAAGAGGTTAAATAACTTAGTCAAAGTAATACAGATAGAATGTGGCAGAATGAAGATTAGTCATTTGTCTTGGAAATGTTGTGTTATACCAGTATTCAGTATCTTTTTGGACTCCAAATTCAACACTCTTTCTGCTGTATTTCATCTTGCCTTTTCTCCCATTTCTCTGGGAGACACCATATGGGTTAGTGGCAAGAGCCCTAAATTTGAAATCAAAAGACTTGGGTTTGAATGCTACCCCGACCACTTCCTGTCTTTGATACTCTGGACAAGGCATTAATTCTTCCTTGGCTGCAATTTTTCTAACTTTAAATGTTAAAAGTTTTTGCTCAAGAACCACTCTCTTCTTATATAGCCCCCTGACTGTCTAAGAGGATGTCTAGGGGTGGGGCAGGGATGGACATTTCCTTTAAGTCTCAATGACAGAGGATGGGTCAAGAAATTCTGCTCCTAGTGGCTATGTTGACCACCAGCAAGGAAAGACTGTCTTGGTCCGCATAAAACAAGTGTAATTTAGAGGAATGAATGAGCAAAGTAGATGGGAAAGGCTTCTAATTATTCCACTCTCAGCAAATCAATATGTTCCTGCAAGAAAGGGGGTGAGGGTGGTAATCAAATTTAGAAATCAATCTATTATTTCTTGTTGCAATTCAGACTATTTCCTTCTAATTCTGTACCCTATAGCACTAAGGTAAAGGGAATACATTTTAAAATTAAAGATAGAAATATAGTCCATAATCATTTCTCATTTGTTAAATGGTTCTTTTAGCTCCTGAATAGATATATTTATGATTTCTTAGGTAGAGAGAACTCCCAGGTGAAAAAGTTTCTTCTATCAATGCAGATCAGCACCATTTCTACAATAGTTACAGTGTTAGAGTATTGCCTAGAACACTGAGAAATTAACTCATCCAGAGGCACATAGTCAGTATACAGATTAGATTTGAACCCAGGTGTTCTTGGCTTTGAGGCTAGGTCTCAATCCACTTATACCACACTGCCTCTCCTAAAGAAAAAAAAAAGTATGAAAAATCAGACCAAGTCATAGTTACTATGCATGGTTTTCTTATTTCTTTATTACATTTCCATTCTTATTTTCTTATTGCTTATTTTGTTACTATTAACCTATAGTATATAATATAATATATTATATCAAAGTATATTATTATATTACATATTATATTTTCTATTGTATACATTATATTATTTGTATTTATTTCTTATTTCTTTTAATCCTTATTTCCCTTATCTTCCTAGCTTAGTTTTTAAGAAACCCCCTTTATTGGAAAGCTTTATGTGTTTTTTCTATAGAAGAGAAATTCTGGACAATACCCCAAAATATACACATGAACTGAAATGCTCTGTCTGAAAAAGAGCATGACTTATTTTACTTAAGTCAGTTTTACTTGTAACTAGTTTTTAGGTCACAATCTCTTCCGTATGCTTCTTCCCCCTCCCTAAAGTTGAATAAAGTAAAGTAGTTAAACAAAAAAACACCTGCAGTATTAGAGGTCTAGATGATACTCTTGCCCTGTAGATTTTTGAGAAGAGGGAGTTAAGACTGGGACTTTGAACATGCTACTATGGAGCCTAATAACTTCACACTTACTAATTAGAAGTAAACCTCAGCTGCAAACCACATAGCTTTCCTGTCTAGAGCTCATTTCCTAGAGCACTGCCAAATGATAAACAGCATTTTATATGTAATATGCTTAAAGTATTTTTTGTTCCTGTACAGAAAAAATTACTTTTCTTTACTCTAGTTAAAATAACCAGTTCACTCCTATGATCATAATGGAACTGCTGATGCAGGCTTCTTCCAAAACTATGGAGAAAAAATGGATGTATGGAGTTATCTACTCATTCATGCAAATACATCTTATCTGGGGTAAGCCTCCTAATTGTACTTTGTTATCAGACGACTATATTTTTTTTTGGGGGGGGGGCAAATGGGAGTTTTGTTTATCTTTTTAGATGACTTGTAAAATTTCAATAGAAATGAGTCACTAAGAATAATATCATTAATATCTTTAAGAGTATATATTTAGTGGCACAGTGGATAGATTACCAGACCTGGAGTCAGGAGATCTACTCTTCCTGAGTTTAAATCTAGTCTCAAACACTTACGAGTTATGTGAGCCTAAGAAATTCATTTAACCTGGTTTGCCTCAGTTTCCTTATTTATAAAATAAGCTGAAGAAGGAAATAGCAAACTACATCAGTATCTTTGCCAAGAAAACCAGCCAAAAAGAGACTGTTTTGGTCAGCATATTACCCAAATGGGTTCACGAAGAATCACGCAGGACTGAATAACAATAGTATCTCCCGTCTGACTTATAGATGTCACATTTCAATATGAAAAAGAAGAGTGAAAAGTGATCTTGCTTCTCTGCTGCAAGACATTTTCACCTACTCTTTCCTAAGAACTCCTAGAATAATTTAAGAAATTGTGTCTTCTAGTGGAAATGTTCTCTGAACGATAGTCAGGATAATTCTAAAACACAGGGGGGAATCATATTGCTGGAGATGCAGAGAGACTCCTTAACACCATTTCCTCTCTTAAGTATTTTTTAATATAAAAAAGCACTTCTCCTCCAAATACAAGGATCCTTGGGAGTTGAGCATATCTTGGACTTTAATGAGGTATGTGCTATAGTGGACCTAGGAGACAAAATAGAGCATCCTTATGTGAACAGGAACTTGAGACTCAAGAGTCACATTTAAAAATAGAAAGGAGAAAGATGAATTTTGCATTCCATCCTGTGTATATTAGAGTGTACCCCAATGTCTCTGTAATTTACTGCATTACTCAGACCAAAATGATTAGGAAGCATTTAAGAAAAAAATCTCTACATCACAAACTATATTGTGGAATAAAGTCTATAGAATATTTTTTTAAAAAACAAGTATTTTCTGAAGCACTATATACCTCCCTGGCACTGACATTACATTGATCTCTGACTACCACAATTTTTTATCTACAACAGTTAGAAAATTCTTTTTTTGTCAAAAATCCTCACTTAATCTCTGTCACTTGTTATTTTTTAAAAGTCTTCTATTGTGTATTTGGGTCATATTTAGCATTATATTTCAGTGCTCAGTATTGAGTGCTAAACTAAGGCAAATGCTTTTTATATAGAGCCCTCTGAGAAAAATCATTATTTAAACTCATCATTTGAAATCATCCACTTAAAAATTCCTCCCCTGTTCCTATCCTCAACAAAAATCTTTCTTTGATTTCGCTTTGTGGTATAAATATCCTCCAAGGTTGTGTATGTCTGCTGAAACCTAGATTGGTAAGTCCTCTCAAGCTGAACAACTTTAAATAAGGAAGAAGCAGCCCCGTTTGTAAGGGAGCTTAAGAAACATGGATTCTGTTACATCTAAGACTTCAGACTTCCTAGCCAGAGTAGATAGTACTGGTCAATTGGATTTTTTAAATTCCCTTTTCATTGTGGACTTAAGAATCCAATTCATACCAATTGGATTATTTTTCAAGGCTGGTTTTTCAGCTACATCTCCCCCTTCTTCCTCCCTAATATATTCAACAAGGATGATAGAACATGGAAGACTCTGTAATGATTGTTTTGAGGATGATATTATCTCCTCCTAAAATAGAATTTTTAATCTCTGCATGTGTGTATGTATGTGTGTATATATATATATATATATATATATATATATATATTTCCTAGACCCCTTTAGCATTCCAATGAAGTATATGGACCCCATTTCAAAACGATGTTTTCCAATACATAATATAATAGGATTATAGAAAAAAATTAAATTTAAATATGTTTTTCAAATTTTTTTAAATTCATTGGCCTCAGGTTTAGAACTCCTCCTTGTATTAGCTATTCCAATCTTTTAAATGCTATATTTCATTTGAAAATTAATTATTATGTCGTATAATATTTATCATATATGCTTATTTTATATATATGCATGTATATATTTAATATGTTGTATCATATGTAAGTCTGAAATTCAAACAATACAATCCAGTCCAATAATCATTTAATAAAAACATGTTTTGTACTAAACACTGTGCAAAGTTCATGGGATATGAAGCAAGACAACAAAATGGTCCCCAAGGTGATGACATTCTCCAAGAGGGATGGGTTGGAAATAATATACTAAATAGCTATGTCTATACATAATGATTTAGGGTAAAAAACATAATAATAATAAGATCAGGAAAAGATTCTTGTAGCAGTTGATACCCAAGCTGAGCCTTGAAGGAACACAAGGATTCTGTGAATGGGGGGAAATACATAATGAATTCTAAGAAAGGGCAAAAAGCCTTTACAAAGTCAGAGAGATAAAAGATGGATTGTTGAGTTCAGCTGAAATTTAAGAGTACATTACAGGGCGTGTTATGCAATAAACCTTTAAACATAAGCCAGAGCCAAATTATGAAGTGATTTAAATTTTAAGTTAAAAAGTTCATATTTTCTTAGAGCATTAGAGAGCCAGTGAAGTTTTGGTATAAGCAGGATTGGTATAAGCAGACTTCTGTTTGAGAATATTTTAAAATGTTAAAATTTTTCGACAAAAATATTTTATCTTCCTCATGTATTCTTCATATCCCTTCCCAAATGAAAAAGAAAAACACACTTGGAACAAATATGTACAGTAAAGTGAAACAAATTATTACATTGTCCATGTCTAAAAAGTATAGCTCAATGTATACCCCAAATCCATCTCCTCTCTTACAGAAAGTGTGTAGGATGTTCCATCATCAGTCCTCTGGAATCAGAATCAGTCATTAAAAATATTATTTTGTCAGTTTGTGTGGAGAGTGGATTGGATCAGGGAGAAGCTAAGTGCCAGGAGTCCAATTACCTCTCTGCTGTAATAAGAACCTGAGCTAGGGTTGTAGACATGTGAGTGGAGAAAAGGGAGTAGATGTTCAGATGCTATGAAGGTAGAATTGACAACACCAAGCAAATTAATAGATGTAGGAAGAGAAGGTGAAAAGGGAAGACACCAAAGTTACAAATATTAGTGTCGGAAAGAAGCTTTTATTATTAAGAGACATAGAAAACATATCAAGGAAACAAATCATCTTGAATTTTAAAATTTTCTTATTAAGAATTGTTTCATTGTTCTTATTTCAAACATTGAATTAGATTCAAAAGCAAACATTTTCGCCAACCCATTCCTAGTGAAGTGGATGAGCTGTCTGAACCAATCCTGATACTAAGTGTTCTGGGCTGCTCAGATTCTTTCCTACCATCATGGGTCTTTATACTGACAAGTTCTTTCAGTTTGATCAGTAATCCCAGAGGATATGGTGACCAAGGAAAAATAAACCAGATAAAATGATGCTTGGTATTCTTTTCTTTTAGGTCTTCTAAAAGGAAGATTTGATGAAAGAAACGTCATCTATGCTACTCCTGGCACGGATGTAAACTTGACATGTCAGCTTGAAAAGAGAAGCTTGTTGGTGCAAACACAATGGTCCAAAATCACCAATAATACAGAAATAATAGGTCTCTATCACCCTTTGTATGGTTATAACTGTGGTGTTAGAACCTCCTGTGAATCCTTAGTCTCCTTCACTGTATTGTCACCAAATGTTTCAGAATGGACTTTGTACTTAAGAAATGTATCTGCTGCATTGAGTGGGAAATACGAATGTAGCTTTACTTTGTTTCCAGAGGGCACTTTGACAAAGATCCAGAATCTCCTTGTACAGAATGAAGGTAAGCAATAGAAACTGAACATAATAAGAACTGGAAAGGTGATTGTGCCTTCTTATATTATTTCAAATTAAGGAAGGAGCATGGTATAGTGGTAGAGATTTGGCTTTATAACTAGAAAGACCTGGGTTAAAATTCTCCCTCTAATATATACCACATGTATAACCCTGTGCAAATGTGTCACTTAAGATGCTAGTAGTGTCAAACTCAAATTTAGCTGAATCCTTGTTAATAGCATATTGACTTAGAAAAGATCAAAACAATATTTTTATAATCTTTTAATTTATTTTTAAAAACATTTCCCAATTACATGTTACTCCAGTTTCAGAATATCAAGCAGCCCACCAGTCAGTGTTTGACTCCTCTGCTGTAAGCAACTCTCTAGGATAATAGGTTGCAGAGAAAAAGCTGATCTGTACGAGTAGACAGTGTCCTCATTCAGTAAATTCCCTTTACTAATGAAATCACAGGCCTAGATTTAAGCCCTATCTTTAAAATGCAGTGGATAGAGGGAAGAACACTATCCTTTTAATCAGAAACCCTGGATTCAAATTCTCCCTCTCATGCTTATCAAGTCTGTGATTTGGGGCAGATCACTTATCTTACCAGGCTTCAGGGTCCTTAATAAGAATGGTGGAATAGAAGGCTCCTGGTATCCCTTTTAAATTTGAATCTATTGTCCCATAAAATTCACAGCCTTCAGCTTCAGCCTTATATTTATCTAAGGATGGTTTTGAGGTCTGATGTAGCTCTTTATTGAGCTTGCCAATTACAATAATATTAGGAACTAATATGCATGTAATACTTTAAAGTTTGTAAAGCACTTTGCATATATTATCTCACTCAATTTTCACCAGTGCCTACTCAGTCAAATAGGTATGGGAAATTATTTTTATTTTATAGTTAAGGAAACTGTGGGGTTAAATGCCTTACCTATGGTCATACAGCCAGGAAGTATCTAAGGTAGAATTCAAACACCAAGCCCACTGCAGGTAAAATATTGAACTTAGAAAATCAGAAAGACTTGAGGACAAACATAGCCTCAGTCATTTATTAACTGTGTGATCCTGGCTAAGTCACTTAACTGCTACCAGCCTCAGTTTCCTTAACTGTAAAATAGGAACAATAAGAGCATCTGCCTGCCAAGATTGATGGAAGGACCAAATGAGACAATATCTATAAAATATTTAGCATGGTGTCTCGCACAGGATAGGTAGATACTTGTTTCTTTCCTTCCTATCCATTACATCAGCTAACTGCCTCTTCATAATTAAATCCAAGATTAGGAATCAAGGTATTCACCAATTGGATTGCTTTGTTTGTTTGACCTTGCTCAGAGAAAAGTCTTGCATTGATTTGGCAGATAATCAAAGAAGAGAAATAATACCTTGAGAATAGATCATCTGTAATTTTAATCAAGAAAATCTAGCTGAAGATTAAAGTTCTAAATCAAACTTTTTTCTGACTCTCCTTACCATTTATTGGTAATCTGACAAGTCATTTAGCCTGTCATTCTCTTAATTTTCCTGTCACTTTGTCTTTAAAGTCATTTAGTATTTTCAAGTGTTCATGTTAATCAGTCTCTGCAAGTAAGAAGCTTTGAAACCTGCTCCTTAAAAAGGTATTACATAGGATGATAAGCAAAAGAGGATTTAAGCACCATTCAAAAATACTGATTCAACACAGCAAGATGAATGTGGGTCAATCCCAACGCAGAGATGAAATTTCTCTATTTTAGCTGGTATAGAAGTAGATAAAGCTTTGACCTTGAAATCAGCAAGACTTTGATTTGAAACTTATCTCATCTTACTAAGTGTGGAAGACTGGGCAAGCCATTTCATCTCTGTTCTCTTCAGGAACCTCTGTAAAATAAGGTGTTTGGATTATATTACCTCTAAATGTCCTTTTAACTCTAAATCTATAGTGTATAATAACTAATAAATGTTAGTCAAAGATATTCTCGTGTTTTGGGGGGAGTTCAGGGGCGAAGGGGAGAAGTCTTCAAAAGCATATAGGCAGTGGGGTAGAAACTTCATGATCTAAGCAGGTTTTATACATCAAAGCTATATACTATTTATTGAAGTATTATGTACATTCACATATCTATGCTAACTAGCTGTGTGACCAAAGGCACAACACTTAGATTCTATGATTTTAATTTCCTCATCTGCAAAATGGGGATAAAATCTCCTGTAGATAATTACCTATCTTACAGGGTTCAAATAAAATAAATACCTTAAGAATAGATCATCTGTAATTTTAATCAAGAAAATCTAGCTGAATATTAAAGTTCTAGATCCAACTTTTTTCTGACTCTTTAAAATGCTTAATGAATCTTAAAGCCCCCTATAAATTCCATTTTCTCTATCCATACATATACATATTTATATGTATGCATGTGTATACAATCATAAGTGCATATATACATATAGCTTTGTGACTATGTATGTATATACATATAGGTATGTATACCTATATAAGTATATATATGATATATATATATACATGTTTGTGTATATGTAAATGTGTGTATATGTACACACACGTATACTCCACATCTTTTGCCCACTACTTTTGTTACAGAATATAGTCAAATTTATAAGATTACAAGTTATTTCCCCAGTTGGTAAATGGTTTGGTTCTAAGTCTACAAGATTGATACATCCTTCTACGATGAGTCATACTTCCTCAGTATTCCATTTAGAGAATTCTGCTTCCATTGAATTCAGAAAAAAAAAATGTTAGCATTGCATAATATATTGTCTAGTAGGATAGAGAAGAGGGAGTAGATTTCATAAATCTTTCATTTCTCAATTCCTATTTTTGTTTAGAAAACTGAGTTCATAAAAGCTTGGATTCTGAGTTTGAAGGAAGCTTAAAGGTCACAAGCTTCTCCTTTTATAGATGAAGAACTGAAGCCCATATAGGAAATATGACATGTCAAAGCCTCATAAGTACTAAGTGTCAGATTATATTTCTGGATTTCTTCAAATCCAGTGCTCTTCCTACTTTTCAAAATTAAAAGAAATCACAAAGATAGCTCACACCAGGCATAAGAGAATTTGGAAGACAAAAGTAATTGTATAGGTTGGAAAGAAAGGTCATCATTAACAAGATGAATTTTGATAGTGAAAAAAGGGAAAGACCTACATTTAAGTTTTAAAAAATAATTGTATATCGAGATGGCAGTACATATGAAAAAAAAAGAAAAAAAAAACCCTGGGATTTATGGAGCTGCAAATTCAATATAAATTAACTGTGTAACATAGTGCCAAAAACAAACAAACAAAAACGAAACCCAAACCCACATCAGAAACTTATGTGATCTTAGGCTGTATTTGTGTGTGTGTATGTGTGTGCGTGTTCCAAAAAAAGCTAAGGTGATAGTGCCACTGTATTCTACCTGTGCTGGATCACATATGAATTATTGTGTTGAGTTCTAGAGACCATCTTTTAAGAAGAACAAACCAGTCTATATCATGGCTAGGAGAGTGAGAGGATTTGAAACTGTCATACAAAGATTGTTTTAAGGAACAAAAAATGTTTATTCTGGAGAAGACAAGACTCATGAGGAAAAGTGACTGGATGTTTTTTTTTTTTGCAAGCCCAATAAGCAGAACTAGAACTAATGGGTTCAAGTTATAGGGAGTTATTTCATTTTTAGGCAGTTTATGGAATAATTTTATTTAAAAATGAAGGTTTCTAAAAATAGAATGGTCTTTTCTTGAAAGGGAGTTAGTTCTTTGTTACTACAAATGTTCAATGACAATTTATTATCAATTTTATTTTGTATCTTATTTAATATTTTATTTTCCCCCAATACATGTAGAAACAATTTTAACATTCTTTTTTTAAGTTTTGAGTTCTAAATTTTCTTCTTTCCTCCCAGTTTCCTATGGACAAGGCCAACAACTTGACATAGGTTATACACATGTAGTAATGCAAAACACATTTCCATATAAATCATTCTGTAAAAGAAAGCACACATTTAAAAACAAAACAAAATAAGAAAAATAAAGGAAGAAAAGGAAATAATTGTTGTTCTACATTAAGGTTATACCAGTTCTTTCTCCTGAGATATACAGCATCTTTCATCATCATTCCCTACAGAATTGTTTTGGATCATTGTATTGTTGAGAATAGCCAAATTATTCATAGTAGATCATCATACAATATTGCTGTTACTATATATAATATTCTCCTGATCATACTCATTTCATTTTGTATCAGTTCATGTAAGTCTTTCCTTATTTTTCTGAAGCATCCTGCTGGTCATTTCTTAAAAGACAGTAGTATTCCATCAAAATCTAATGCAACTACTTGTTGAGCCATTCCCTAATTGATGGACATTGCCTCAATTTCTAATTCTTAGCCACTGGTAGAGAGCTGCTATGAATATTTTTGTACACAAAGGTCCTTTTCTTTTTTGTTTTTTATCTCTTTGGGATACTGACAAGAGATGTATTGCTTGGTCAAAGGATATGCAAGGTTTTGTAGCCTTTAGGACATAGTTCCAATGTGTTCTCCAGAATGGCTGAATCACTACATAACTATACCAATAGTAAATTAGTGTTTCAATTTTCCTACAATCCCTTCAACATTTATCATTTTCCTTTTCTGTCATGTCAGTCAATCTGACAAGTTTGAAGTAGTAGTTCAGAATTGTTTTAATTTGCATTTCTCTTATCAATAGTAATTTAGAAATGTCTTTAGTTTCGATTACTTTGTCTGAAAATTGGTGTCGTATTCTTTGACCAATTATCAGTTGAGTAATGGTGCTTATATCTATAAATTTGACTCATTTTTCTATGTTGAAGTCATTATCAGGGAAACGCACTATAAAAACTGTTTTTCACAGAAATCATTACCGTCTATATATTTCTCTCCATCTCTATTAGCCCCATTTTTCCTATTTTCTATCTCTCTCTCCTTTTACCCAGTTCATTCTCAATAGTATTTTGCTTCTGACTTTTACCTCTCCCAAACTACCATCCCTTCTATCAGCTCCCCCCTCCCACTTCTCTTAACCCCTTCCATTCCTATTTTCCTGTATGGTAAATATAGATTTCTACACCCAATTGAATGTACATATTATTCCCTCTGAATTGATTAGAATGAAAGTAAAGTCCATGTGCACTTCTCCCTGCTTTCTCCATTTCCCCCTTCACTGTAAAAATATGTTCCAGTTCTCTATTATTTCAGATAACTTATTCCATTCTACCTCTCCCTTAACCCGTCTCCAAGTGCATTATTTTTTCTTATCCCTTAATTTAATTTTTAAGATAATCATGCCATCACATTCAACTCATACCTCCACTTTCTGTCTTTGTGCACTCACCCCCCCAAAAAAAAACAACAACATATTTTTAGAAGTTACAAATATCACTTTCTCATGTAGGAATATAAATAGTTTAACCTTATCAAATTTCTTGTGATTTCTCTTTCCTGTTTGCCTTTCTATGTTTCTTTTTTAATCATGTATTTTAAAGTCAGATTTCTATTCAGCTTTGTTCTTTTCATCAAGAATTCTTGAATGTTCTCTATTTCATTGAATTTGCCCCTTTTCCCCCTGAAGGTTTATACTCTGTTATATTAGATCTTGGTTGTAATTCTAGCTTTTTTGTCCTCCAGAATATCATATTTCAAGACCTCTAAGTCCTTTAGTTTAGAAGTTGCTAAATTTTGTGTTATTCTGACTGTGGCTTCATGATATTTAAGGGGTTTTTTTTTGGTTGATTACTGTATTTTCTCCTTGATCTGAAGGTATGGAATTTGGATATAATATTCCTGAATTTTTTCATTTTGGGATTTCTTTCAGGAGGTGATTGATAGATTCTTTCAATTTTATTTTACCCTCTAGTTCTAGAATATCAGGATAGTTTTCTTTGATAATTTCTAGAAAGATGATATGCAGGTTCTTTTTTTGATCATGACTTTCAGATAGACCAATAATTTTAAAATTATCTCTTCTGGATCTATTTTCTAGTTCAGTTGTTTTTCCAATGAGATATTTCACTTTTTTTCTATTTTTTTATTCTTTTGATTTTGATTGTTTCTTGATGTCTTATAAAATCATTAGCTTCCACATATCCGATTCTGATTTTTAAGGAATCATTTTCTTCAGAGAGATTTTATACCAATTCTGCTTCGCAAAATATTTTTCTCTTCATTGTATTTTTGTGCCTCTTTTACCATTTACTCTATTGTAGTTTTTAAAGCATTACTTTCTTCAGTATTTTTTGTGCCTTCTTTACCAAGCTATTGACTCTTTCTTCATGTTTTTTTGAATCACTCTCATTTCTCTTCTCAATTTTTTTCTCTATTTCTCTTCCTTGATTTTTAAAATCCTTTTGAGCTCTTCCCTGGCCAGAAACCAATTTATGTTTTTCTTTGAGGCTTTGGATGCAGGAAGATTGATTTTGTTTTCTTTATCTGAGTATTTGATTTGATCTTCCTCATTACCATACTAACTTCCCAAGGTCAGATATTTTTTCTGCTGTTGCTCATTTTCTAGCCCATTCTTGACTTTTAACTCTTATACTAAAGTGAGTCTCTTCTTCCCAAATGGAGAAGACACTGTTTTAAGATTCAAATTTTTTGTGGGACTGTTTTCAGCAATAATTCTGGGAATAAGGTAAGTTGTTGGCTCTTCAAGTGGTGCATTCTCATCCTGGTGCAATATACCTTTCCTATCAAACTTCTAAGTTGTCTTTACTGGAAAATGGTTTCATTCCCTCCTTTTGTGGGTTCTTATACTCTTATTTGTTTAGAGTTGTTATTTAAATGTTTTTGGAGGGATTTGGAGGAGAGTTCAGACAAGTTCCTGCTTTTACTCTACCATATTAACTCCACCATATGGTGGAGTTATCCACCAAATGATATAATCTATCATTAATGGCATAGAACAGAGATTCTTAATCTTTTCCCACATGAGTCCCCTTTTGCCCAAGAAATTTTTATAATTATGTAAATATAATACACACACACACACACAAACATATATATAATTATACCCCATTATAAATTTGAGTCAAGGTGTGTCTGCCAGCATTTGTGCATGTATGTAGTTCAAAGAGTATATGGTTTAGAACCACAGTTTCAGGGAATTCAAAGGATATAACATGGCCAGGCATTGCCAGAAAAATATCATCATTGATTATGTTTGATTTTTAATTAAATTTTGGTCTTTGCTTTTAGAAACCTTTTACTGTTGCCAAGTTTTTCAAAACCTCCACATTCAGTTAAATGACCTATATGGGGTCCCAACCCCGAGTTTAAGAAGCTTTAAAGAGAGATGTTGCATAGTTTAGGAAGATGTTGAAGTAGATGATCATTCAGTTATCCTCTATATTCATAAATCATATTTTAGAAATTAGCCATTATTTGTTCATTTCCTGGTTAATGATTTACATAGTTACTATGAAAAAGGAAACCATTGTGTTGTCTCCACTCCTGATAGTTAAAAATATGCTGTTTATGACCAAGTCATAATACTATTTCAATTCAGCATTAGTAACTTAAATCAAGTCACCATCCAAATAGAATGCTAATTATATGGTTGTTCAGATGAAAAGAGACAATAGATGTTAAAAAAAAAAAAAAAAAGGAGAGGAACAGCTAAATAGCATAATGGCTAGAGCACCAGAACTGGAATCAAGGGGACCTGAGCTTAAATCCAGCCTCAGATACTTACAAGCTTTCTGGGGAAGTCACTTAACCTTGTTGGATCCAAAGAAAGGAAGGAAGGAAGGAAGGAAGGAAGGAAGGAAGGAAGGAAGGAAGGAAGAAGGAAGGGAGAGAGGGAAGGAAGAAAGAAGGGAAGGAGAAGACAAGAAGAGAGGAGAGTATTATACACCTTTAAGGAAAATGCATTTTTGATGAAACAAAAAAAAAATGTGATATGAACTTAGGTTCCTTAGGCTGGTAGATATCCCAAACCTCCTCAAATTACTAGGGAGATAGAGGTCATGGACATGGAGGCAGAACTAATCCTTCCCTGTTCTGACTACAGCAGATCAGTTTCAAAGTCATGGTCTGAGTCTTTCAGAAATGGTTGGGCTACCTGTTTACAGATAGGGCCAAACTATAGCAGACAAGCAATCACCATAAGCTTGATAGCTATGACATTGGCAAAGAGAGAGGATGTCAGATAATTTGTTCCCTAGATAGTAATATTACAGTATAGTAGAGATCATATTGGAGTTAGAACCCAAGGAGTCTAGGTTCACATACTCCCTTTGTCACTCACTACCTATGACTTCAGAGAGCTAGGTGGTATACTGAATAGAGAATCTGGCCTGAAGTCAGGAAGATTTATTTTCATGGATTCAAATCTAGATTCAGTCACTTATTGTGCGACCCTGGATAAGTCATTTAATCCTATTTGCATCAATCTCCTCATCTGTTAAATGAGCTGGAGAAGAAAATAGCACACCACTCCAGTATCTTTACCAAGAAAACTACCAAGTGGGTTCATGAAGAATCAGACTTGACTGAAAAATAACTAAACGTATGACTTTGAACAAAATCATTTAGAAACTATTCCTCCATTTTTTTTTACATAAAGAGGATGGACTATATTATATTAAAAATCAGTTCCATATTTAAATCTGTGATCCTATTATCTACCTCCAGCGCTTATTATATGTTAGCTCATTCCCACCAATAGGACTTTTTTTTTCTTCCTCTCCCCAGCCTCATTTTCCCTTTAGCTTCCTCCCTTTCTCTTTCCTCTTCTATTTCATCAGGCAACATCATCTCAGGGACTCAGTTTCCTCAACTGTAAAATGAAGGAAAGAAGAGGCTGACCTAGATAATCTTTGAAATCCCATATGACACCATATCTATGAGTCAATGATTCTTTTTTTTCACCTTACCCCTTCAATTTTTTTCTAACCTGAGTTTCAGAATATCTAGGCAAGAGATATAGCATCCCTGTTGATATCTCTCACATGTGTCTCATGCAATTTCTGATCCTATAGCTGACAATGACAAAACAAAGGAGTCATTCACTTGCTCACCCACCTTCCTGTTGAGTCAACAGTAGCTATTGAGATCAATAGATATACTGTCTTTGGGGAGTTTGCAAGATGATTGAGTAGGTAAACCCTGTGTGGGAGTAAAATCTTTTCCAAAATGCTTACATATAAACATATATACAAATGAATGTTGAAGTAGTATAGCACAAATGAAATATGTCACTGCTTAGGTATTTGAAGTTAATCAGCATTTCCTGTTAGCTTTCAAAGTCAATTGCATCTTTCTTCCTCTTCTCTGTTTATAAAGTACTAACATGTGCCCATTTTTGTCAGAACTAGATAGTCTTTGAGAAGAAATTCTTTTCTCTTCTTTCTCCCATGAGGTCTTACATTTAGCATGTTATTTAGAGAGAGGATAAACCCTCTGTGCTATGGAACTATAGGACTAGTATGAAAATATGGCAGTCTGTACTTAACAGAATGGGCAGCTGCTTGGTGTAGTCAATAAAATGCTGGGGCTGGAGTTAGGAAAACTGTCAACTGGAGTTCAAATGCAGCTTCAGGCACTTACTAGCTATGTGATCCTATCACTTAACTTTGCTTTCTTCAGTTTCTTCATCCGTAAAACAAGCTGGAGATGTTGAGGGCAAACATCTCCATTCTCTTTGCCAGGAAAACCCCAAATGGAATCAGAAAGATTCATATGCAACTGAAAAAGCCTGAATAACAACATTTAGCAAAATGTCAAAGCATTGGAAACTCAGCATATATGCTTCCTTGGGATACTAAAAGGAAATAGTTTCTCTCTTCCCACTCCACAGGAGAGAAATTTCTAAAATGATCCCAAGAGCTACACTGCAGGTACTTGGTACATAATTATGTACTATAGCTTCTCTGATTTGAATCCACACAAATTAGGCTCTAAGATTTATATATGTGTATAGGCAAAGATGAAGACAAGATAGAAAAAAAGACATGTGCAAAGAGACAGACATATGTGCATGTACACACATACACATATACATACACACATACACATTCTCTAAATTGTAGTATAAGTTTTGTTGTTGTAGTTTCTCCTATTTTTTCTCCTATTATTCTCCTATTACTAAAACTTTAGAAAGGTCTTATATTCTTGGCTTTCTCTTACCATGGCTGATCTTTTTTCTCTCTTGATCTGCAAGCTATTTGGGAATGTGAAGAGTCCTTCTGCTGCTTTTGCCCAGGAAAAATGCCTTGATGAATCTATGATCTCATCCATATGAAATATTAAAATTATACTTGTAAAAGAAAAGATATCAACTCCCAAAATTGTAAAATGCTCATCTGGAAGAGAAAGAGAAAAGAGACAGAGAGAAAAAGAAACAGAAATGAGAGAGAAGAAGGGAGGGAAGGGAGAAGAAAGAGAGAGAGAGGGAAATAAGAGAAAGAGAGAGAGAGAGAGAGAGAAAGAGAGAGAGAGATGGATATGTAAACAGAGAGAAGAATAGGAGAAGGGAAAGAATGAAAAGGGTATTTTTATTGTATATATGTTACTTAAGTAGAAGGAGATTTTCACAGAATTCCAAATAACATGGAAATTTCATGCTTTAAAATATACTCTTGGTAGTATCATCTAGGTAGGAAAAAAATTCAGAGGTTATGAGACCATTCAGCTTTATTTTTGCATTATTACTTTTTATTTTTTGCATATGTGCATGTAGGCAAACACACATGCACAGAGGCATACACACATATACATACACACACTCACACAAATACACAAACACACTCAGTTTTTACTTTTAACTAAAGGGCTGAATGCTGAGTTAAAAGATGAAGTACTTTTTTGTGAACCAGTCTAGATAGTTAATTCAGAGTCAAGACTGAGCAGAGAGTGCTGCTAAATTTCCATTTGAGTTCTGTTCTCTTCTGCCTATGATTTTCTTACATTTACATTCTTACATTTCAACTCATTTTCTTTCCTGGCAGCTCAGTTTTACACTTGCAAAGTGTGAGGTGATAGTCCTTGTTTCCCCTCTATTTTATAGGAATGTTCTGAGGATTAATGTATCACATTTGGTGAAAGTATCCATGTTCTTTGAATGAAAGTCATTTTTAAGCTCAAAATATGATTTTTTTCTTCTTATATTTTGCTACAGTTGCACAAGATGAGAAAGGTGGCAACTATACAGTAGAAGCGTTATTCAACCACATACTGGAAATTCCTTGTTTTCAAAACATATCCTCAGTCATTTCATCTGGGATTACTGTTGCCTGGATGATGGTAAGCAGTACTATTTTCAATGAAAAGGTGACCTGGAATTTACATATTAATTGAGTTTTAGAAGAGTAATGATAAATAGCAATATTTGATCAATGAGCAAGTATTTATTAGACTTTGGGCCTATGTGCCAGGCATTGGGAAAGGTAATAGAGAATCAATGGGAAAAATCAAGGAGATCCTGCCCTCTAGAAACTTACATGTTTTTTTGGGGAGACAATGTGTACATATATAATTTGGGAGGAACACAGGAAATGTCAGAGGACTCAAAAATGATTCATTTTTGAATTGAATCTTAGAGGAAACTTGGGATTCTAAGAGAATGCTCTTAGGCTTGGAGAGACAAGCAATGCAAAGACATAAAGATGAGAGATAGAGTATGATGTGTGGGGAATAGGAAAAATGCCCACTTATATATGAATCTAGTTGTTGTCCTAATTATTCCAAATCTTGAACAGCTTCACTGTATGTTAATTTGTATTTGCTATGTCATTGCTTTGTAGTGTTCTTGCCTAATGGACATAGAATAAGGTGTTTCCCTCAAAAAAGGCTATATTTTCATTTTGTGCATAATATCACCCCAACCCCTTCACCCCACAGGTGACCTTTTACTGTGCTATATATAGTAAGAAAGTAATAGTATTTTGAATGAACAGGGACTCACTGACTAGCTAATTCTTTTATCTAATATTTTAGGCCTTAGCTCAATATCCTGCTGAGACATCTGCTTAGATAAATGGAGGAGAGAAAGAGAGATCAAATGATTTTCTGAAGGTCACACAGAGGAAGCAAATTTCAGAGCTCTGTCTTACCTTGATTCTGTTACTAGACCAGAGAAGTCTGCCCTTGCTCAAAAAAAAAAAAAAAAAAAAAGTGATACTTGATACTGATACTGTAGCTTAGTGGAGTATCTTTGGAAGAAACTTCTGCTTTAAAGGATCATTTCACTGACACATTTAGTAACTAAATGCTTTGTGTGTTTTCTTGTTCCAGAAAAAGTGTGCTCATATTTTTAAGTCCTTGTTTCTAATTGATAGCTATGGGATTGAGAGTAGAATGCAAAACAACTTATTCTCATCCTATCATAGGATAAAATGTGGCTTTTCATTTTATGGTACTTAATCTCTCTCAGAAGACTTGCAATCTCTAAAATATAACCTCGGGAGGCATTTTATTACATATTAAATTAATATTATTATGGGCCCAATACTAGTGACTATTATCTATGCATGTTGGATAGGTAATTTGTGGAAGATTTGTGGGGAGTTGAGATGAGGGGGATCAGAGAAACATGGACAAGAACTGAATAAAATGAGAAGGCAGTCTGCCCTGGTTGAAGGAATATGTATAGGAAAGAAGTCATGAATCATTCATGCTGCATCTCCCCTCCACATATACCCCAGAATGACTCCATCCTGAGACCTACTCACTGACTGCTTATCCTCTAGTCTGCTTCACCTTACATTGGCTGCCCTGCACCTTCTCCAGTAACCCCCTTCTCTCCCAATCTGTTTCTTTCCCCTTCCAGTTCTCCTTTATGTTTTATATACGCCCAGTTCTTAGCACAGTGGTTGATGCATAATAAATGCTTAATAAATGCTTATTCATTCTCTTTTACTCTCTCTCTCCCTCTCCCTCTCCCTTCCTCTCTTTTCCTCTCCCCATCTCTTTTCTGACTCTCTCTTTTGCTATCTATCTATCTATCTGTCTATCTATCTATCTATCTATTGTCTATATTATTATAAGCATAATAGATATCTAGCCTTGGAATCAGGCAGATCTAGGTTCAAGATATACCACTGACAAATATTAGGAGTAGGACCACTTCTGAACTTCTTACTATTTCAGACAAATTTGTAAAAAGTATAAATTACAAAGGAATTATAAACATGATTCTGATGAAAGGATTTTTTAATATAGAGATTTCCCAAACAATATCATAACTCTAGATCCTTTCTCATTGTCTATTCATCAATCAATCAAACAATATTTTTAATGTACTTTTCCTGGGACTTAGGGAAAGGGTGATAAGACTGCTAATTCCTGTCTAATCTTATATCCTCAGAGATATCAAACATTCCTGTCATACAATGTAATTGTAAAATTGTAAGAGAAATTTTTTTTTACATCTAAGATCTAGCCCTGTATATTGGCCCAAGTTTTTTCAAGTTCTGTAAAGGTAAAGATGTATTTTCCCCATAGGACTTTTTTTTTAAGATTTTGTTATTGTATTTTGTTTTTATATCACCTAGCCTGCCCCTCCCCAATCTCTCTCTCTCTCTCATTCTAGAGATCTTTCTTTTACAACAAAAAAAATTATTTATATTTATATTTATGTTATATTTATAACAAAAAAAGAAAGAAAAAGAGGGAAAATATGGAAGCAGGGAGAGAGAGAATCTGAAATGTTCTATCCTAGGTGGCTATTTTGTGAGGGATAAATTTGAGAATTCAGTAAAATGGGAATACTATATTTTAATGTAAAATAACCATTCATGTATATTTCACAAACTTACCACATCACCCACTCAAATTTGACAAAGCTAAAATTAATTGCGAAAAAATTTCCCTTGTTTTCACAGAAGTTGTAGCTCATTTCTTTTAGATTCTTATCTCCCTACAATCTGTGACCTACAAAGAAATATGCACACATTAGAGCTTGGTTTATTTTAAATGACTAAAACAGAAAGGTAACATATTGCAGTACTGAACTTCCTCTGAGCTGATGTTTGAGCAAAAACAGTTAAACCTCTTTATAATCATTCAAAGTCTTTGGCCCATTAGTGACTGAATTCATACATTTATCCATCACAAAAAGTTTGGTGTGAAGTAGCATGTTCTGTTCTGGATTCCTCCAGTTCAAGTTCAAGACTTATAATCAGAGAGACTTGAAAGTTTTTTTAGAGAAGATCTCTAGAGCCCTCAGTGAGGAAAAAAAAATGAATAATCATCTCAACATAATCTAATTCAGCTCCTGTATTTAGAAACCCCCAAAATCCCACTGCAGGAATGTTCTGTGGCTGGAATGATGTGCCCTGCTCCCTCTCCCTACTACCTCCTATAATGCTGCCTGAAAACCTCTCTAGGTGCCCTAGAGTTGTTGTTAGGCCATGTCCAACCTTTCATGATCCTATTTGTTATTTTCTTGACAAAGATACTGCAATGGATTGCCAGTTCCTTCTCCAGATCATTTTTAGATGAGGAAACTGAGGCAAACAGGATTATGTGACTTTCCAGGGTCACACAGCTAGTAAATGTTGGAAGCCAGATTTGAATTGACAAAAATGAGTCTTCCTGACTCCAGAGCCAGTACTCTATCCATCGTATCACCTAGCTGACTATCCTAAAGTTAGCTGTCAAAAAAACCATAGTGAACAGGTGTAGGGTGAGGGTAGGAAAGAATTCATCTACCTCTGTAGTATTCATGCTTCTCTCCAGAGTCCTAGCCAGGTTGGCTAAGTGTGATATCTGACTTAGCTCTAGCATCTCCTGTCAAATCATTCAATCTGTCTTTCTCAGTGTAAAAATTCATAATTTTAAGAGCAAGAACCATGTTTTTACCTTTCTTGCTATCTCCAGTGCTTTATACAATCCCTGACACATAGTAAGATCTTTATGAATTTGCTGAGTAATTGGTGGATGACATGACCACAGCTTTCAGTTCCAGACACAAACTCTTAATCCTTGGTCTATTACCTATTATCTATTATGCAAGTCAAGGCAGGTTCTGAGGAAAGTAAAGGCAAATTCTGCCTTCACAGCAAGGATTATGTTTATATATTCCAAAGCTGTAACTGTACTTTATACGAGACTCATACTAATTACAAATTTGTTAAATTAGGTTGTAAATGAGCAAATATAGGAATTAAATAAATAATAGTTGCCATCTTGTCTTTGTTTTGGTTAGTTAGGTTGACTTAGCCCTTCATGAAGCAGGATCATTACTTTGGACCTAAGTATCGAGGTCTTAGAGAATAATCTT